>NC_042997.1:93323209-93353209 GCF_006345805.1 Octopus sinensis | reverse complement strand
ATGTATATATACATACATATACACACACATATCTATATCTATATATACATATTTATATATATATATATATATATATATATATATATACACACACATATATATATATACATATATTTATATGTATATGTGTGTGTGTATTTATATATATACACACATTTATGCATGTATGTATGGATGGTAGTCTCTTGCAGTCTGAGAAAGATTGTTCTGCTATTTCTTGCTGACCAAACCTGTACAAATAATTTGGTTATATGTATAATTAATTCTCTCTTTTCATCAAATTTACATTGTTTGAATAGATGCTCTGTGTACATTATGTCAAATGTTGAAGTGATTGCAGAGCAATGTGAGATGAAGTGTTTTGCTCAAGAACATGGCATACTACCCGGTCTAGGAATTGAGACCACAATCTCACAAACATGAATGCAACACTCTAACCACTTGGCATGCACCTCACACACACACACACACACACACACACACACCACGCACACACACACACACACTACACTGACACATGCACAAACACATACATATAGATATTATATATATCTCTCTATATATAAAGCTGAAGTTGTCTGTGTATGGCAGGTTTGGTAACCTTTAACTAACACTATCTCCTCCGAGACCCTGCGGCGCAAATAAAAAAGGTGCTTTTTTTCTATGAAAATCCCTATTTTTTACGATTTTTTTACTGCTGTGTCGCCATTTTTCAGTGTATTTCAACCAGATAAATGTTCACTTAAAGAGAATAACAAGCTACATAATGCAAAATTTTTACTTTTCAAAAATTCCAATTCTAAAGGGTCGAAACAAACCTGAGCAATGCTGGGCGATACTGCTAGTGTATATATATATATATATAAGTATGTATGTATATGTTTGTACTTATTTCATTATTTAAGTGTTTATATGTGCACCTGGATTTGTGTGTACTATTTATGTCAGAAAATATGTTTCACTTCTTCAAATATAAATAAGTCCATAAAAATCATTTTCAATCTTTGTTTGAACTCATGACTGTATTCCTTTTCAATCTACTGACATTTCTAATTGTAAGCATTTAGTTTGTTGAATGCTCTTTTAAATAATAACTTACCCTGTTTAACATCTGGTAGAGTAGCATCAAGTTTTTTTAGGAGTACATCAGCACTATTCATCATCATGTAATATACTTGGGGATTTTTTTCTATGAGAGGTTTCATCTGCATCTCCATAAGTGGCACAATCCTTTTCAGTATTTTGTCCATGCTGCAAGTAACATTGTGTTAATTGAAATATTAGTTAGAACATTAGAAAAAATATTAAAGATCACTACAAAACAAATAGTAAATTTAAGCCCAAAATATATATAATTTTTGAAGCAAGAAAGAAAAAAAAAACTGCAGAAAGCTTCTACTAGAGATGAAGTGATTGCAACTATAGATGTTATCAGTGGAGCAGTAACCACTTGAAAATATTCTGCAAAATTGACAGGTTTAACAGTTGACTTGCATACAAACAATAATTGCCATGTATGTATACACTCTCACATTCATATGTATGTCCATAAGAGCAAGACACAAAATTTGCATGAAGCCATTACTCATACATATATGCTTATATATATATATATACAGAGCTTATTTTCATATTTCATGTTATTTATGTTTTGTAACGTCCTGTACCTATATATACATATATGTATGTATGTACATATATGTATGTATACACACACACACATACACACATATTATATATATATATATTATTTATATTATCATTTGATTGAACATCATGCATCCATTCCCAATAAATTTATCTATCTATCTATCTATCTATCTATCTATCTATCTATCTATCTATCTATCTGTCTATATATATATATATATATATATATATATATATATATAATATATATATATATATATATATATGTGTGTGTGTGTGTGTGTGTAGGCGCAATAGTCCAGTGGTTAGGGCAACGGACTCATGGTCGGAAGATCGCGGTCTCGATTCCCAGACCAGGCGTTGTGTGTGTTTATTGAGCGAAAACACCTAAAAGCCCCACGAGGCTCAGGCAGGGGGTGGTGGCGACCCCTGTTGTACTATTTCATCCCAACTTTCTCTCATTCTCTCTTCCTGTTTCTTGAGTAATGCTGCGATGGACTGGCATCCTGTCCAGCTGGGGGGGAACACATACATCACAGAAACCGGGAAACTGGGTCCATGAGCCTGGCTAAGCTTGAAAAGGGCTACGTTTATCGTTATATATATCTATATGTATGTATGGTGTTGAGAGAGTTGGTTGAGGAAATTTGTTACATAAATAGCTGAAAATATGCAAATAATCATGCAAAGAATATCCAACTCAAATAAAAAGGTAGTAAATATAAAATAAGCAGAAGCATTGTGATGCAAAAAGAAACTCACTCAATTTTATTGACTCCCAATTCATCGTTAACTCTTTTCATAAACATAGACCACATATTTCTAAACTCCTTGGGTGAGCTGCTTGAACTCAAATGAAATTTTGGTGGCATTTGCATTAACACCATTAAACTTGTAGAAAGTCTGTCAAGGCTGGTAATATCAGTCTTAGTTGTTGCACCATTGTTGTATGTTATGTCATTAAGCTAAAAAAAAGAAGTAAAAGTGAGAGAGAGGGAAAGAGAAAGAAAATAATAGATATTACGGAAGTTGAACTTGGGATGTTAGGCATAGGTTCAAAAGTCCACTAGTCAGGAAACTTGTTGAAATGCTTGTGTGTAAGAAGAACGGATACTAAAAGGAAATAAAGATGATGATAGTCAATGTTGTTTGTGAGTGTGTTTGTATGTGTGTGTGTGTGTGTATGTATGCATATATGTGTGTGTGCATATGTATATATATATATATATATATATATTATATATATATATATATATAAAATTAAATAAGGGTAGAAATTGATATTAATCAATTAAAACTAGTGATCTAGCATATCTTAAAAAAATCCGAAAATAAAAATTTTTTACATATAAATTTTAGAGTGGTTAGTCCTCTAAATTTTGTATATATATATATATATATATATATATATTATATATATATATATATATATATATATGTATGTATGTATGTATGTATGTATGTACACAGACATTTTGAATATTTGCTCAGAAAAATATATCTGGTGGATCTCGAAGTGACTACGAATGGTAAGTCAGTAAATGAGACTAGTATTTATAATGGAACTGAGAGTTTTTTAATTTCCCCATTGCATCGTTGCCTTGGGTGGGTTGTAGAATTCTTCTTTGGATAGGTTACAATGTATTTTCCAGTCAGGTTATTAGATATGGTAGAATAATAAATAAGATTGAAATGCTTTTAGAAAACACTTAAAGGGACACATAGAAAAACAAGGTTACAGTCATAAAATATTGGATAAATGTTTTAATAGTTGCTTTGAGAAACATGGTGAAATTTTGAGAAAATATGGAATAATCTTCAGTTTGTAACAGGGCCTGGATTTTACTTGAAAGGTTAGGTTGAATCACTGTTTAGAAGTTTTTCAGGGTTGGTTGTGATTCACTTTTGCGTACAGTATCACTTCTGCTGGGCAGTTGTCATTCGTTATGGTGTACAACATCAGTAGTTTTCAATGTTTATAATTCTTAAGTTAATTCCAGGTCCATGTATATTTATTTAGTTTATTATTTAAGTGTAGTTTGGGTCATTCTTGGTTGTTTCTCCTTCTTTTTTTTCCATTTGTAATATAATATATATATATATAAAATTTTAAATTTAAAATAAGGGTGAGAAATTAGATATTAATTTAATTAACATCGATTTCACACCAGTGGTCTAGCATAAAAAAACTGAAGGTTCAGAAAAACTAGAGGGAAACCACTATGTGGACACCCATATGCTAGAAATAGATTCGCAATGGTCTCACCACCAAGAAATGTTCTCAAGAAAAATTTAGCAAAACAACCAAAACGTAATCGAGCAAGATAATTTAATTTCTCTCTCTATAGCTTTTATTTTCCTTTTTATCTTTTATTATAACCCTAACTTCTAAATACCCAATTTTGCAATCCTATTATTCCATTTAATTATTAATAATTTATTTGCTATTCCTATTTTTTTTCTATATATTCTGCTCATTTTTAGTTAGATAGATAGATACACACATAGATGTGCATGCATGCATGTACACACACACACATGCATGCATACATACACACACACACATGCACATACACACATATATACAATAGATAATCTAAAACACAAGAGAGGAATGTGCAAGAGTATTATGTGTAACACAACAAAATTGTTATCCTTACTGTGTTAATGAGTTTATTAAATCCTGGTAAATTCATTTGCAGTTCCTGAATAAGTTTGGTAATGTTGGTCTGAGAGAAAAGTTCCTCGCATAAAATGGTATGAATTGACATTTCATATGGTGGTAGTGTGTTAGACAATTTTTTGTCACATATATGTTCTATATTGTCAAACCAAAACTTCACCTACAAATGATCAAAAACAGAAAATAATGAATTAATATGAAATATTGATTCTATACTGTTACAGATGATAGTAATTAGCAAAATGAAATTGAAACACACACACAAATACATGTACACACATGCACACTCACACACACACACACACATATGCATATCCATCAGAGCTTAATTTTTGTCCCCTGTTTATTTAAGATCCTCAGGACATAACAAAGGTAATGCCTTCGTTTTGGCTTAGTGATCAAGATCTTTGGCACCAAAAGGTTCATGAGTACTTGTATATGCTGGGGATCTAGTTCTCATAACTGAATCTGTTAGAAAATTTCAAGAGAAATCCAAAACATGGAAGCAAAACTTAGAACCAAGAAGCCTTATAGTAAAACTTAGCAAGAAGAAAAAACAAAAAAAACATCTTGGATAATATTTTCTATCATATTCTTGGGTCAGCTAAGGCCTTGTGAGTGAAATTCTTTGAAGGGGAAACTATGTGAAACCCTATTGATATAACTGTTCTTGTTCTTCAGTGGTACATTTAATCCATCACCCATTTTAACACTACTGCCTGGCCTTTGGGTGCTTTTAGCAAAGTCCACTTTTTTGATACAAGTATCACAGCCTCGTCTCTGGTCACAGCATAACATTTTCATTCCTGCCGCTAGTCCTGATTAAACCATAAATATATAAAAATAAAGAAATTACAAAAAAAAAAACTTTGTCTTTGCTCAGTGGGGCCAATCAAAAGTCAAAGGAGGAACAGGAGGGAAATTATAATGTTACTGTTGTGAATATAGTAAAGTAAATCAATCCAAAGACCCACTGAATGGAATTAACAATTTTATGCAATTTAAGCACAAGTTCAGCAAGTTCAAGGGAAGCAGTTAGTCAGTACCATCAACTCCAGTACTTGACAGGTACTTTATTTTATCAATCCTGGAAGGATGAAAGACAAAATTGATCTCGTCAAGTTTTGAATCCAGACTGTAAAAAGCTGGTACAAATAACACAAAACATTTTTTCCAATGCTCTAATGATTCTGTCAATCTCCTAATAATCCATTCTACTATAAGTACAAGGCTTGAAATTTTGGGGGAAGGAGTTAGTTGATTACATCACCCACAGTGCTTACTAGTATTTATTTCATTGACCCTGAAAGCAAAGTTGACTACTGTGACATTTGAATTCAGAATGTAAAGTTGGATGAAACACCACTAAGCTTTTGTCTGGTGTGCTAATGATTCTGCTAGTTCACTATCTTATGAATACAAATAATGAAATATTGAATAATATCATCCATGGATCCAGATCCCTTAGTTCACAAGCATTTCATAAGGTTATAAGTATTACTTCTCATACTAATAAATAAATAAATACATAAATAACCATATTTATATATATTTACCATTTTCTGTGGCTCTCTGATAAAAATCTGCAGCCATTCAAATAATGCATCAATAAACTTTTTAGAAAATTTTGCTGTTTTAAGCATTTTGGAAAACTCCGGTGAGTTAACATAATCCATCAAGTAAATTTCTCTTTTCCCTAAAATGTAACAAAATATATTTTTTAAATCATGTAATTATTAAACTTTTATTTCACATATGACAATATCATGCACATAATACAATTTACCAATTTCGCAGAGCAACTGCTCTCATTATTATCTTAATTAAGTCAGTATGTATTTCATGCACCATAAAAAATATGTTAGCTCTATGCACATATTTTCTACATACACAATACATAACAACTAAACCTAACAATATAATACATAAATATGTACACAATACATAACTACTAAACACAACGTCTTCACCTTAAAACAGTCCAACATTTTTTGTGAAAGTATCAAAGAAAAAAACCCCACAACACATTCAAGCAGTATTTCAATAAGTTCCTCTGAGCAATGCCACAAAAACTGTACACTCAATGATATGCCTACACTAATAACAACTTCCTCTTTGATTGTGTGGAGATGAAGTTAGCGTGTGACAATTGCTAATTATGCAGTGTTCTAAGATGAAGTATGTCTCAGAGGTGTGATGCAAGTTTGGATCACCCATTTCTTTAAATGTAACATACCTTTGACTACAGTAAACATGCATAAGTAGTTGCCCTGTGTGGTCCACACATCTCACATTATGCCACTGGTATGTCTCGGTCCTTTCAGGAGTATTTTAAGGCATGTTTTATTAATTTCAACATTTGTGAAGGCCTGTGGCTTAGTATTTAGGGTATTTGGCTCACGATCATAAAGTCATGAGTTCCCAGCAATGCATTGTATCCTTGAGCGAGACACTTTATTTCACATTGCTCCAGTCCACTTAGCTGGCAAAAATGAGTTGTACCTGTATCTCAAAGAGCCAGCCTTGTCACATTCTGTGTCATGCTGAATCTTCTTGAGGACTATATTAAGGGTACACATGTCTGTGGAATACTCAACCATTTGCATGTTAATTTCATAAGCAGGCTCAACTGGAACCCTTGTCATCATAAGTGACAAGAATGCCATTTATTTGTTCCAATATTTTACAACCTATCTGTGTTTTCTTTTTTTATCCCTAAATCCTATATTATAATCTGTTGTACTATGACACTTTTTTTCTTTTAGGAATATATCTTCAGTTTATAAATGTTTCCAGATATACTATGATGACTGAACAGACCACTAATCAAAAGAAACTTAGCAGTAGGAAGCTCACCTTTTATTCATGTTTAGTGTATTTAGGTCTATATTATCAAATGAGTTCATTTTTTTCAAATATGGTATATCTGTTCCAAATATTCTACCTATTTTATGTTCAAACTAGCCTGATCCAGCCTCTCACACCTACTTTACAATGATATTCTAAATATAAACAATCACATTGAAATCTCAAAGCAACAAGATAATGCATGATTAATTCAAAACAATGTAAATAAAGAAATTTGATAAGAATTAATGTTCTTAACAAAAAAAGACGAACAAGCTTAATACTTCTAGAAGTTAAGGTATATAGACTTACCCTAACCTTTAATCTTACCCCAATGAAATCAGTAATAAGGGCAGTGGAGATTAAAAATGAAAAGCAAGAATAATTTATAGGTACACATATGTGCTCAGATACTAATTTTTATTAGGTTGTCAAGTATGAAATTTGTAGAAAAGGAAGAAAGTTCGCTAATGGTTTATAAATACAAAGAATAGTTTTATTTATCAAAGCATGCACCCATATTGTCAATACACTTTTGCCATTTCAGCAGTAGCTTGTCCAGCCTGGAACTGTAAAAGCCTGGCAATCTAGAATCAATAAAATCTTGGAAAGCCTGTTTTAAAGCATCATTGGAATTAAATGTTTTTCCTATCAAAAAGTTATCCAAATTTTGGAAGAAGTGGTAGTCAGTGGAGGCAAGATCAGGTGAGTATAGTGGATGATGGAGAATTTCAACTTCTGTAGTTTTGTCAATGTCATTTTTACGATGTGTGGTTTGGCATTGTCTTGCAATAAATTAGGAGTGGGTCTGTTGATTAATTTAGGCTGTTTTTTTTGTAAGTTTCTGCATCATTTGGTCCAGTTGGCTGCAGTATACTTCGGCCATGATTAATAAGCCAGGTTTAAGGAAATCATAATGGATCATACCAGCACCAGACCACCAAACATACCATCAGCTTCTTTTGATGAATTTTATTTTTTGGACTGTGTTTTGGTGGCTCGTCTTTGTCCAACCATTGTGCTGAACATTTATGGTTGTTGTATTGGATCCATTTCTCATCACATTACAATTCAATTAAAAAATTATTCATTTTTGCGGTGAGAAAGTAGCATAATGCAGGCTTCCAAATGTTGCTGTTTCTGATTTTCATTGAGTTCATGTGGAACCCACTTATCCAACTTATTCACTTTACTGATTTGAACTAGGTGAGTCAATGTTGTTTGCTTGCTAGCACCAAACAACAACAATAATTCATGGCCACTTTGAGATGGATCTGACTCGACGGTGGCTTTCAGTTTGTCATTATCCACCTTTGTTTCTGGTCGACTGTGTTGCTCATTTGTGAGGTCAAAGTGACCAGAACGAAATTTTGCAAACCAATTTGATACTGTCTGCTGTGTAATTGCATTACAATGAAATACTCCATTAATATTCTGAGCTGTCTGTGATGCTGTATTTCCAAGAAAGAACTCATATTTAAAAACTGTACGGATTTCCGACTTATCTATCTCTAGACAAAAATAGCAGCAAAAAACTATTTATAAATACTTTATAAAGTGCAAAATGAGTTAAAACAAAGAAATATATGCGTCAGCTTTCTAATAAAAAATAAAGATTGTCAAAATATAATAATGGTGCAAAATGAACAGCCGTCAAAATTTACCATATACCTTACTACAAATTTCATACTTGACAACCTAATATTGAAACAACATGTTTAATTAGATTACCTTGCATATTATTGATATTTAGATCAATAAAATCAATCACAGCAAATAATATTTGCATATTTTTTGTATTTTCTCCAGGAAGTATATTTGTGTTATTGTACAAAAGTTTCCACATCATTGATACCAAATCTGCAACACTGTGAAAAAGAAACAAAAAAAAATGCAAAAAAGAAAGAAAAAATGGTCAAGATAAATGCTTTCAGAATATTCTGTATTTCTTGAAGTTATTTCTTTTTAGTTTTTAGAAATATACACTGTATGGTATGCTGTAAATATAATATATGTATGTGCATATTTATAAATATTTATATACAAAATATACTAGCATAGGAATTAACATGTTTAGTTTAAAAACATATTCTGTCTTTTATCTTTTACTTGTTTCAATCATCGGTTTGTGGCCATGCCTGGGCACCACTTTGAAGGGTCTTGATTGAATGAATTGGCCCCAGTACATATTTTGCAAAGCTTGGTTTGTATTCTATTGTACACACACACAACCCCTCCCTCCCACACTGATATATATTGCATTGGTTAGGATTGGCAACATGAAGTACATCCAGCCTTAAATAAATCTGTCTCAACAGATTCTGCCTAACCCATTGCAAGCATGTAAAAAAAACTTCATCCTGTATTAGTAATATATATAAATATGCACAAAGGGTGTGGCCAATGAATTGTCGTCTAAATTATATAGAAATGAAAATAACACTGACATCTCATTTTTACTAAAATTACATAATATCTTGGAATACTAAAGAGTAAATTTATTCAATAAAACTGCTATTGGCTTCAACCATGGCCTTCAGACGACTTCAGAATCTCCTGCAGCTCTTTTGGGCAGTCTTCTTGTTTAAGTTGATAAATGCTGCCATAATCCTTGCCTTCAGTTCATCTTTGGTGTTACAAGGAGCTTTGCACTCTCCACATAATAATCAAAGGGTTTGCAGTCTTAGGTGGCCAGATGTTAGGGGTAATGTGGTTGCAGAGATTGTCTCACAGCCATAACTGGGTTCTCCTGCTAGTGTGGCATGGGGCAGAGTCCTGTTGCCAGACATAGGGACTTACGGCATCTACCCTCTTGACCCAGGGCAGCACTATCTCCTCCAGGCACTTGATGAAGGCCTCCATGTTGAGTCTGAAGCTATGTGGGATGATGAATGGAGACATAGCATCACCATCACTAGTGATATCTCCAAACACTATGATGTTGACTGAATGTTTGATTTTTATCACTCTCAGTACATGCTTTGGGGACTGAGATTGACATCCAGCATTCTGACATGTTCATACTGGAGCTTCCAGCATGAATGCCAAGTGGTACAACACGTCATTTCCAAATTTTTAGCAGAATGAATTGCGTCATGGTACTGTTTTGCTCACCGACTGTCCAACTGACCCTACTATACAGTGTAGTTGACAAAATCAAAAACAAACAATGCACATGCATGAAATTAAAAATATAAAATGGTGGCAATTTACCCATCGTGGTGACAAAGGGTCTCTTACTCAGAGTAAAAGGTAAACTGTATGATGCATGTGTACGAACAGCCATGCTACACAGCAGTGAAACATGGGCTGTGACTGCTGAGGACATGTGTAAGCTCACAAAGAATGAAGCCAGTATGATCTGATGGATGTGTAATGTCAGTGTGCATACTCAACAGAGTGTAAGTACCTTGAGAGAAAAGTTGGACCTAAGAAGCATTAGATGTGGTATGCAAGAGAGACGACTGTACTGGTATGGTCATGTGGCAAGAATGGATGAGGATAGCTGTGTGAAAAAGTGCCACACCCTAGCAGTTGATGGAACCTGTGGAAGAGGTAGACCCAGGAAGACCTGGGACGAGGTGGTGAAGCACGACCTTCGAACTTTAGGCCTCACCAAGGTTATGACTAGCGCTTGAGACTTTTGGAAATATGCTGTGGTTGAGAAGACCCAGCAAGCCAAATGAAACCATAACCTGTGGCCTATGCCAGGAGCGTAACCAGCCCGCTTATGCGTACCTTTTCCTTCTTTGGTCACTAAACTCTGCTTGCAAAGACTTGTTGAGGCAAGTGAAATCAAAATCAAAATCAAAATCAAATTCAATGACTGGCATCCGTGCTAGTGGGGTGCGAAGAGCACCATACGAGCATGATCGTTGACAGAGCGGCTAACCGGCTTCCATGCCAGTGGCACTTAAAAGGGCATCATTCGAGTATGATCATTACCAGCGTCGCCTTACTGACACTTGTGCATGTACTAGTAGGGTGCCAAGAGCACCATCTGAGCATGATCATTGCCAGAGTAGCCAACTGGCTTCCATACCCGTGGCCCGTAAAAGGACACCATTCGAGCATGATCGTTACTAACGTCGCTTTATTGGCACCTGTGCCGGTGGCACGTGTAAAAAGATTTAAGCCAGTACCACCTGACTGGCCCCCATGCTGGTGGCACGTAAAAAGCACCCACTACACTCTCGGAGTGTATAAATCCACCCAGGCCTCTTCATAAAGTGGTTGGCAAGAAAGCAGAAATTGGGGCTTGAGAATTCCTTTTAGTCCTGTAGACGATATGGCAACCTCTCTAGTGCTGGTGCCATGATAAAATGCACTTAGCACTATGTAAAGAGTCAGGTTGAGAGGACTCTTTACTCTCATCAAGGACATGACAACCTCTCCTATACTGGTACCATAATAAAATGTACATAGTACATATTCTTTTCTACTCTAGGCACAAGGACCAAAATATGTACATAGTACATATTGTAAAGAAGGTAGATTTAAGCCTGGCATCTAAGTTTAGAATGTCAACAAACAGAAACATACAAGTGATAAGGTGTACTCCATCTGAAGAACCAGAAGAATAGTGACTCCAAGTAACAACCAACATAAATGTGTCAACTCATCTAACTCATGCCCACAGGGAAAGCAGACATAAAACGATAATTATGAGGATAGTGATTATGTTTGGTGGCTGATCACAGACCAATACATTGTAGAATAAAAATTACCAGTTGAATACTGGAATCTATGCAATTGACATACCTTACCCTTGAATTGTTGGCCTTGTGCCAAAATTTGAAAGCAATATTGTAAAATAAAAAATAAATTTATAAGTTTACCTGTCATCTTTCCCAATATTACTAATATTCATGTGTGTTAAATTTCCTGTCAGCTCAAAAAATATCTTATGGTATATTTGTACAAAGTCTTTGATATTCTGTATTCCCCCAGCTTGGGGTGGTAATTTGATGTATTCCTTAGCTTTCATGGATAATTCAGTCACATCCAGATTTAATTGTGGAGTAGTTTTTCCATATAGACTTGATATCTGGAATTGAACGTAGAAAAACAAATTATGAAACAATAAAGTGAGCACACAGAATGTATGGGACTGTGGACTCAGATTCTTTTGAATAATCTCTTCAAACTTAGACATATGAATTCTGCTGTGTGGTTAGCAATATGGGATTCACAGTGAGCAATGTGAGGTGCACAGTTAGCAATGTGCCTGCATAGTTAGCAACACAGGTTGCACAATAGCAATACATGTCTGCACAACTTGCAACACAGGTTGCACAATTAGCAACATTGGCTGTTCAGTTTGCCATGTGGATGCATGGATGTGGGATGCACAGTTAGGAATGTGAGATGTACAGACAGCAATATGGGTTGCACAATGTAGCATGCACAGTTAGCAATGTAGATTGCATATTTATCCACATGGAATGCCCAATTAGCAATGTGGTATGTACAGTTAGTAACTTGGATTGCATATTTTGTCATGTGGAATGCAAAATTAGCAATGTGGTATACACAGTTAACAATGTAGATTGCACAATTATCCATGTAGGATGCACAATTAGCAATGTGGTACACACAGTTAGCAACATGGATTGCACATTTATCCATGTGTGATGCAGAATCAGCAATGTGCTATGCACAGTTAGCAATGTGGATTGCATGTTTATCCATATAGGATGCACAATTAGCATTGTGGGGTGCACAGTTTGCAATGTGGGATGCACAGATTGTTCTCTTTCTGTATCTGTGGTCATACCAAATATAAGGGAAATGGATAAATTTAGTACATGGTACAACATATTCTTTTATTGTTTATTACTGGCCTCAGTCATTAGACTGTAGCCAAGAAATATAGCTAAAATATTTGTTTAACATAGTAAATATAGGCCCAGGCATAGCTGTGTGGTAAAAGGTTTGCTTCCCAATCATATGGTTCCAGGTCCAGACCCAAAGCATGGCACCTTGGGCAAGTGCCTTTTGCTCTAACTCCAGGCCAACCAAAGGCTTGTGAGTGAATCTGAAAGAAGACTGTCATGCATACATACATACATACATACATACATACATACATACATACATACATACATACATACATACAAACATACATACATACATACATGCACACACATACACACACATACGTAGTCCGATCAATAAGTATCCGGACTGTTGCCATAGTAACGAAGCTAAAGCATGCAAAGTGAAGCTGTTTGGTGCAGATTGACCTTGAATTATGTCGTGCATGCACACTAAGTTTTAACATTCTAGCTTACTTCTGCTGTTTACAGCAGTGTTTGGAAGTAAGGAGTGTAGCATCTGATCGTCATATTGATCATGACAGAGAAAGTTGAGTAGAGAATCTGCATCAAATTTTGTTAAAAGCTTGACAATACCTGTTCAGAAGCCCATGCAAAGTTTTTAAAAAGTTTTCATCATTCTCGACACAATCAAGGAGATCTTGTGCAACTGAAACCAGAGTGTCCCTTTGGTCAGCTGAAAGCAATTTTGGCACAAACATGGCAGACATGTGTCTCATACCCAAATCTGCAGTGATAATGGACTAAAATGAACCATAACTATGCATCTTCTGATAACTCATAGATGGTGATTCGAAGATTTCCCTTCACAGTTGCATGCACATCTGCAATGTTTTCCTGTTCTGCTGGCAGCAGATCTTCCAGAACGTTTGTCATTATTGACATTTTTTCAGCCTTCTTCGTAATGTCTGAACCACTCATACACTTGTGTGTGGCTCATACACTCCTCTCCATACACTTTCTGCAACTTTGAGCAGACTTCTGAGAAGTTATCACCAAGCTTTTGGTAAAATTTGATGCAGATTCTCAGCTCAACTTTCTCTGTCACAGTCAATACGATGATCACATACTACACCCATTCCTTCCAAGCATTGCTGTAAACCGCATAAGTGAGTTAGAACGTTAAAACTTAGTGAATATGCACAGTATAGTTCAAGGTCAATCTTTGTGAAACAGCTTTACTCTGCATTTTTAGCTTCATTACTATGGCAACAGTCCGGATACTTATTGATCAGACCTCATATACATGGGTGTGTGTGTGTGTGTGCGTGTGTGTAAAGGCACATGGCTTAATGGTTAGAGTGTTGAACTCACAGTCCTGAGATAGTGAGTTCAATTTCTAGACCAGGCTGTGTGTTGTCTTCTTGAACAAAACACTTTATTTTACATTGCTCCAGTTCACTCAGCTGCAGAAATAAGTTGTGACATCACTGGTGCCATGCTGTATCAGCCTTTGCCTTTTTCTTGGGTAACATCGGTGGTGTGGAGTGGGGTCTGGTATATGGGCGACTACTGGTCTCCCATAAACAACTTTGCCCGGATTTGTGCTTTGGAGCATAACTTTCTAGGTACAATCCTGTGGTCATTCATGACTGAAGGGGATTTTACCCGTTTAATATATATGTGTGCGTGTGCGTGTGCGTGTGTGTGTGTGTGTGTGTGTGTATGCATGCACACGTGCACTTGGGTGTTCAGTATAGTGTTCCAGTATAGATTGCTCAAGCTATGTGTATAGCTACAGCTGATTGGGGTGAAGTATTAGTGATCATAACCTTTGTTATTTAATGGTGTTATATTTGTGAAGCCAAGCTAACTGATCATCAGTAAAGATGATGTTTATCATTTACAGCAATATTAAAGGTTCTGTGTGTTGTTCATGACTAATGAAGTGAAGTACATGACTTCTAGATCTATTGTTCTGATTTAGTTTTATCCTGTTGGAAGAAACTAGGTTATCATATCCTCATCGAATAAAGTCCTGAAGATCAGCATTCATTTGTACCTTATTTTCCAGCATACAAGTCAACATATTATATTGTGTAAACATGTGAAAACATTCAAACATCATCACTATCTTTCCAAGTCCTGCAGCATTTCACATGAAATTTTTGGTTCTCCAAAGTTATCATGGTATATAAACTGACCTCTCTTTTTGTGGTATAGATTTTGGTCTGAAAAATTTGACTCATGTATCAGAAAAAAACATTTGGCATGAGGTGATTTGGCTGTCTTGATTATGCCAGGTATTGGAAGGTTAAGGAGCAATAAAATATTGTCCTTTCTAATACTTTGGATTTTGGCACCCTAAGATAGATCACAACTCAGGTAGGGTTACAAATAGAGGTAATATAACCTGGAAAAGGCTGAAGTTTGCCTCAACCAGCACACTGGACATCATATATCTGAATATTTCAATATCAAGGATGATGTGTCCATTTGATTAGTTAATTCCACACTCTAGTTCTGCTTAGAAAGAAAGTTTATTTTGCTACAAAACAAAAACATCATCATTGACAGCAGCAAGTGCAATAACAATAACATACACAAAAAATAACAAAGACAAATATAAGCTACATAAATATCAATTTAGAAAAATATAAAATATGTAAAATAAATAGTTAAATACATACAGCCATAGATAGTTTTTCTAATTTGGGGTATACAGAGAGCTTTTCAGCAACTACTGTCCAATTAAGATTGCAGAAAGCATTTTCATAAGAAGTAATTGTTGATTGATTGAAATCAGGTGGAAACAATAGGATATTGGAGATTTTTAAATCCTCACATATTCGTCGCCCATTAATCTCAAGTAGGTTTGCAAGAACCTGTGGAAATATAAATTGATAAATTAAACTAAAGAACTTCCACATATATTTAGAACGAAATTTTTAAAAGATTTGATTAATTAGAGAATTTGAAAATAGCAACATAGCAACTTCTGTTTTGAAAATAAAATTAAAATATCTTAGAAAAAAAATTGGTACCAATGACCATTGAAGAATTTCCCAGACAAACAAGATTGATGTGGCTGATATGCAGCTGAAATATCAGCAAACAAACACCACTACAACTGCTGCCACGACCACCACCACCACCACTACCACCATCCTTTGTCTTCATCATCACCACCATCATCTTTGTTTTTCTTCTTGTTTTTCCTATACTGGTCTGGATTTGATGAGACATATCGAGACAGTGCTCTATGGCTAGATACCTTGCATGACACCAAACCTACTTGCTTATCATTGGTCTTTGCATATTGTCAAACTGACAATCTGTGAGATATACTGTTTGTATGGGGCATAAGAAAGCATCACTGTAGCCTAAGCCTTGTCATTGCAAAGATATACGGAAACAAGCATACACACACACATGCACACACATGCACATATATATGCACACACATGCCACACAGATATACACACACACATCTTTTTTTCATTTCTTCCTTCATTTAAAGTCTGTCTTTCTATGTTAGCATGGTTTAGACAGGAAGATATTTGAGGCAATATATACATGTACATATGTATACATGATCTGATTAATAAGTATCCGGATTGTTGCCATAGTAACGAAGCTAAAGCACTCAGAGTATAGCTACTTGGTACAGATTGACCTTGAACTCTGTTGTGCATGCATTCTAGCTTACTTCCGCTGTTTACAGCAGTGCTTGAAAGGAAGGGGTGTAATGTGTGATCATCACAATGACCACGACAGAGGAAGTTGAGTAGAGAATTTGCATCAAATTTTGTTAAAAGCTTGACAATACCTGTTCAGAAGCCTATGCAATGTTTACAAAAGGTTTTCATCATTCTTGATACAATCAAGGAGATCTTGTGCAACTGAAACTGGAGTGTCTTTTTGGTCAGCTGAAAGCAGTTTTGGCACAAACATGGCAGACATGTGTCTCATACTCAAATCTGCAGTGATAATGGACTAAACTGAACCATAACTAATCTGTGTATTTTCTAATAACTCACAGATGGCGATTCGAAGATTTCCCCTCACAGCTGCATGCACATCTGCAACGTTTTCCTCAGTTCTGCTGGTTGCAGGTCTCCCAGAATGTTTGTCGATATTGACATTTTTGTTTGGCTATCTTGGAAATGTCTGAACCACTCACACATTTGTATGCAGCTCATACACTCCTCTCCATACACTTTCTGCATCTTTGTGTAGGCCTCTGAGCAGGTATTGCCCTGGCAACTTTCTCTGTCATGGTCAATGCGACGATCACACACTACACACATTTATTCCAAACACTGCTGTAATTAGTGGAAGTGAGCTAGAACATTAAAACTTAGTGCACATGCACAGCAGAGTTTAAGGTCAGTCTGTGCCATACAGCATCACTCTGTGTGTTTTAGCTTCATTACTAAGGTAACAGTCCGGATACTTATTGATCAGAACTTGTACAAACATACATGCAAAAAAGAATAGGTAAGAGTTCAATCAAACATTTCTGCGTAAGCATCAACACAGTAATGTACATAGGTACATAAACAAACTAAATGCGCAATGCTTCTAAAAAATATCACGCATTACTCAGTCATAGCTTCTTTTATGCAATTGTAGAAGTGAAACAATTCATTGGATCTTGTAATGAACAAAATTGTCTCATTTACTATTAAGTATAAATAGAAAATGAATAGACAGAAAAATCTTTATGGCTAAACACTTCAGTCTCCTTTGTCCTAATTGTGACTATACCTAGAACATACATTAGAATTATGAACTTAATAAACAATCATATGAAATATAGGTATGGTTAAAGCCTATATCCTTTGGATTTATGTAAAAACTAAATGACTCTGTGTAATGTCAAACAACCAGAGTTAAACTTAAGTACAAAACATTGAAGTGAACAAGCAAAGGGCACCATTAACAATCTTAATACACATAGCTAAATCATTATATTAAAAGCATGGTAACTTCATAAAAAAAAGCAGTATCCAAGAAGAATAACATCGATGTTGGCAACAATGTGCAGTTGGACAATAGTAACAATCAGTTTGCTTCTCTCACACAAGATCATTGCAGAATATACAAATACAACAAGGACAAAATCAGTGGCAACACCTAACTATAGTCACAAAAATAGTCAGCTTGCTCAAGAACAAAATCAGTCAAATGATAATTTTCACCAACAAACAGAAGAATATTGAAATCTTTTTTAATTCTCTAAAAGTGGTTTGGAAAGATATGCTGTGGCTGGTTCAAAACATTAAATTTAAAGACAGGTTGTTTCAAACAAGCATTAAAAAAAACTTTCTAAATTATGGTGAAGTCATGTGACTATAGCATGGCAGATTGTGAAGAGCGAGCAGAAGAGTTCAACTGATGCTGGGCACAGAAATCCTAGAAGATCAATGGCCAGGTTCACCAGGCTCTATCAAGTAACAGCAATGCATCCATAGGGGTGGCATCCATTGCTGTGTAATCAGCTAATGAAAAATTCACTATGAATCAAGCTCCTGATTAAAATTCATAATAACAGAATTGAATGGTAACAGAGAGGCATGGGAATCCATGAAAGAAGCATCCCCACCAAAAAAAAAAAAAAAGAAAACTGGGAGTAGTATATGGATCAGTGGGAAAATGTCTAATGTCTATTGAATCAGAACCCACATGTGAGATGGAATTTCTTGATACAGGAGTCAGCAATAACATTGCATGCCTGTCACAAGGAGATGGAGCTGCTCTATAAAGACAGAAGTAAGTACCTGGAGTTGGACTGGGCTCACAATTTTGAAAATAAAATTCTGTTCCTTCAAAGAATTAACTACTAGATGATCATAGATATAACACTATCAATAAAATCACAAAGCATCTGAAACAGTTAAAAAATACACTAGGAACTAACAAATTAAAACCTTAAACAAGAACTAACAGCTATAGCTGAGATATTAACATATAAATCTGCAGAGTATAAAGAGAAAACATGGAATAGATTGTTTGTTAGAGATCCTAAATAATTCTATTGTAGTTTTAACAAAAACAACACACTATCTGTAAAAACAAGGTGAAAGTATGGGAAAGAAATGAATGGATAGATGGATTAGAACAGTAATACTGTAAGCATGTTGATCGAAAACTTTACGTAATCTATTTTGCAATACTTGGAGCAGTCCAAAAAACATTATTAAAGTGGAAACCTTCAGGTCCAGATTTTATTACAGATATTTGTTCAAAAATCTCAACTTTTGTTTGCAAGATTTAACAACACTGCATAAGAAGAGTATCAAGGGCACATTAAATGTATCTAAATAGCTGTCAACAGCCATTACCATTCTTGTCTTACCAAATCGCCAAATAACTGAAGCTAAAAATTATCATCCAATAGCTTGCAAAAACATCATGTATAAGATATATCCTGAGTACCTCTGAGTGCCAGAAATAATGTACCACCAACAATATCATAACTCCTCAACAAGCTGAGAAAAAAGAATGCGTGGGGATGTAATGAGTATATACTAATTGACCCATTAGCGTTTAGCCATATCTGGTCAAAATATTCTACCTATTTTATATTAAATCTGGCCAGAACCAATCTCTCACACCTACTCAGCAATGTCATTCTAAAAATATACAAACACATCACTGAAATCTTGAAGCTACAAGATAATGTGTGGATAATTCAAAACAATGTGAATAAATAAGCATTACATTTGACAGAGTAATCTGAATGCTAAAGGGTTAATAGAATGATACAAGAAAGGACTATAAAGAACTACAGAAATGTGGCTTCAGTGTGATTGGACTACCAACAAGTCTTTGACAGTTTACCACATGAATGAATTATTAGATTCCATACTCTCTCCAAATCTGATATAACTGATTCCTCTCAGAAGGATAGAGAGATTATAGAAAGAAAACATGAAAGAGAATTGACCTCAGCATATGTTTGGTATTTATTTCATTTTATGAAACTCAAAGAATGAAAGACAAAATTGACATTGGTAGGATTTGAACTCGGAATGTAGAATAAATACCACAAACATTTTATCTAATGCTCTAATAACTGAACCAATTTTCTGCCATATCCTCTACATTATTAAGAACTTAAAAAAAAATCAACTTACTTTATGAGGGTAATAATTAATGGAATAACTCAGTATCTTAAGCATGCCTTCATAAAATGGTGTTAATTGACTGATTGCCACAGCAAACATATTTGAAATGCCATTTGGGTCTCCTGAAATCAAAAAATGAGTAGAATTGAAGAGTCTTGCAGTAGTTCTTTAATTTAGATTACTTAAATTACAATATATTCTCATCTATAGAAATTTTGAATATATGTGTTTATAACATCTATAAACAGAACAAATATGTATTAAAAAAATACAAGTGTTAAAAATAATGATAATGGTAAACAAGACGATAGTGATTTTAATGATGATGACAATGATATTGATAAGGACATCCAGATTGCTGGTGCTGCTGCTAATGATGATGACAAGGACAACAATGATGATGATGATGAGGAGGAGGAAATGGTGTTTTTAGCAATGTTAAATCTTAGAGATATTTGAAAGAAATAGAGAAGAATGAAACTAAATTATGCTTATGAATTTGTTTTGCAAAATTCCTGATGTGAAATCATGTGTTGAAACAGATATTGTTATATTTTGGGATGGTCATTTTTTCTTGCTAAATAAACACCCACACTATATATTTCTTCTTCACTCATTTATTATTGTTCTTATTTTATCCTGTGTCCATTGTCTGGAAATCTTTCACCTAGGACAAGACAGGACCAGAGGGGGAAATGTAGGATGGAAGAGTCGCTGAAGAGGTCACAGATGCGTGACAAAAGATTTATCTAATGGACATTAGATAAAATAAGAACAATAATAAGCAAGTGAAGAACAAATATATGATGCATGTGTTTATTTGGCAAGAAAAATAAAGAAAAGCATGACCATCCCAAAATATGACAAAGTGAATTATTTTATTATTATTTAGTTCAAGAGAGTGTTTATAGCCTTTCCAGTCTTACTCTAATTCATAAGGCCAATGTGATGTTGTGAGAGAGAAAGAGTGGAAGAGAGAGAAAGAGTGTGTATGTGTGTGTGTGTATGTGTGTGTGTATGTGCATGTATATGTATGTATATGTGTATGTGTGTATATGTGTGTGTGTGTGTGTGTGTGTATATATGTGTGTGTGTGTGTGTGTGTATATGTGTGTGCATGTGTGTTTTGTTCTGGGAGTAAAGAATCAGGTATTTAGTAATGGATTTTGTAAGATAGTTGGGATACTGACAGAAGAAGCAGAAAAATCAAGTTTAGCAGGGACGTTGGAGATTCAGAAAACCAAACAACCATAACTGCTGTGGTAGAAGAAATAAAGAGAGAAGACATAGCGTATTAGGTAGTGTTTGTTGCATATTATGAGTGAAGGCTTGCCAATGAATTGAGTTAACTTCTTTTGGATGTGAACTACAATGTTTGTTATTTGTTGACAGAT
The DNA here is from genome assembly GCF_006345805.1 of Octopus sinensis. Classification (NCBI taxonomy): domain Eukaryota; kingdom Metazoa; phylum Mollusca; class Cephalopoda; order Octopoda; family Octopodidae; genus Octopus; species Octopus sinensis. Next base: position 93,331,725 of record NC_042997.1, on the reverse strand, counting down.
TTAAATGTTTGTCTTCATTTTGATTGTTATGGTTACAACATTTTGGCTGCTGTAAGCCCACAACCTTCTCAACCACTCCACTTAAGAGTACAATTGGATCATTCAAATGAAATATATTCTGGTTCAAATGGAAAGTGCAAGGGACAGGACTAGTCAGACAATAATTGGTTTCGAATTTTAGCACAAGGCCAGCAAGTTTGGGGGAGGGGTAAGTCAATTACATTGGCCCTAATGCTCAACTGGGAAGAAGAATGAGGAGGAGAAAAAGAAAAGGGAAAAGGAGGAGGAGGAAATGGAGAATAAATTAAAAATAATACCTTTTTGCATAGCAGATTCTAGAACAACATCCAAATAAATGTCAAAAATAATCAGATTTAGTTTCAACTGTTCTTTCACTCTGGATGAAACAAGAGGACTGTTCTGTGCGTATAAAGCAACCTTTGTTGCAGCATCAATAATCCTAGGAAGATTGTAATAATAAATACAATTTACACTTACATTTTATATAATAATGAAAATACAAGAGGCCTATATTGAAAAATTATATTTCCGAATGCATGAGATATAAGGCTGGGTCCATATCATCCCTAAGGGTCCATATAAAGTTTTTGGGGTCCACACAAGAAAATAGTAAATTGAGGATCCACAACAGTATTTTAAGAACCCCTGAAAAGATTTTGTTTTAGGGAAATTGATCAATGGAAATTGCAGATGTGTTACCAGTGCCGGTGGCATGTAAGAGAACCTTCCGTTTCGTGACCGTTGCCAGCACCGCCCCGTTTCGTGTCCGTTGCCAGCCTCACCTGGCCCTTGTGCCGGTGGCACATAAAAAGCACCATCCGTTCGTGGCCGTTTGCCAGCTCTGTCTGGCACCTGTGCGGGTGGCACGTAAAAAGCACCCACTACACTCACGGAGTGGTTGGCGTTAGGAAGGGCATCCAGCCGTAGAAACACTGCCAGATTTGACTGGGCCTGATGAAGCCTTCTGGCTTCACAGACCCCTGTAGAACCGTCCAACCCATGCTAGCATGGAAAACGGACGCTAAACGACGATGATGATGATGATGATTACAAAAAACAGCTAGGTTTCTTTTTCGGACATTTTACAAAGTTCAACTTACACAATTTAAAGTGTGAAAAAGATGAAATTTTGAAAGAAGTTTCTATGAAACTAGGTTTTAAACATCGAATGGCTATGGAGGTCCACCAGAATAAAATAATAATCAAATGGGTCCATAGGTAAAAAGTGGTTGAGAACATCTGGTTTAGACTATCAACAACATGAGTCATAAGTTCAAATTACACTGTTGTCCACAGACAATTTTGTTTCCCCAGTTTTCCTAACAGTCTTTCACTTTTTATTTCAAGGTTGTATGATGTGAGGTAGGAAGGGCATCCAAATGCAAAGATACACAGTTCAAATGACAAGCAAGTGTTCAAATCTTAACAATCCCTTCATCTCTACACCATTATTTATGTTTAGAACTTAGATGTAACTAAAATACATAAGAAAATATATAAAGCTTTTTAGTCTGGTGTTCTATTATTTCTGACACACCACTATATTTCACTTATTCTGAATATTATATTTCACTTAAGTTAAAGAAAACTTTGTAGCTGAGTAAGACAATCACTACAAGTAGAGGTCAGCTTGACATGGAATAAACTGTTCTACATCCTATTCATTATGTCCATTCCAGATGAGAATCATTGCTTAGATCCACTGTCAAAGGCTGTCTTAGAAGTCTGCTCACTCTGGTCTGAGGGTGAGTATCAGAGTATTATTTATTATTTCAACTAACTTATTAGAGAACACCTAGAGAGGATTGCTAATGTTAGCAATGAACATTAGATCTATTAAATAAAGAACAGACTGGTGTAGATGATAAGTAGTGGTATTAAAAAAAATGAGAACATGAGCTGGAAATATGATAGAAACTTGAAGCTTGCTAGAGTTAAAGGTGTAGGATATACAGAGGGCATTATTAGTGAATGAGAGATAAAATTCCTTCTGATGTCATGCCATTCAAGACAGTCCCTGGTTCTATAATACTCATTTCCTGATTTAAAATGATCTCTAAATTAAAACATTCTATCAAAATTTTATGTTAAATTATGATCTGAACATCAGCTTAATAATGATTGCTATGTTACTAAATAGTTCATTATTTTAAAAATAAACTGAGAAAAAAAGTGAATTTTAGTAGAAATATCATAACAAAAGGGTTAAAATAGACATTGGCTTACATTTCTGCTTGATGGTTTCCACTATGTAATTTACCTATTTCCTCATACAACATAGTCATTAATTTCTCTACATATGAATGAGGACCTGACATCATCATTTTATTACTTGCTTCTATGAAATCTGATGCAACTTTAAAAAATCCTTTCAAATCTGCCACAAAATCATTCCAATCCAATTTAACTGGTGTACTTGATTGCATAATATTGTCAAACTGTAAAATATAAACATTAAATCCTGTTTGAATACATTTTTATGGGCATTATTTTGCTAATGATGCTAATCTGGAGTTTAATGTTAACAATTTATCAATATTAATAATTGATTAATTTGCAACTAATAAAAAATAGCTATGCTAAGTGTGTATGCTTATTTCTGAAAAAGAAAGAAAGGTACGTTGCTGGAATTTGGATAAGAAAAATAGCATTTCTGTTGAACTTAAGAATATGTATGTATGTATATATGTATGTATGTATGTATGTATGTATGTATGTATGTATGTATGTATGTATGTATGTATGTATGTATGTATGTATGTATGTATGTATGCATGCATGTATGAATGCATGCTTGTATGTATGTATGTATGTATTTATGTATGTATGTATGTGTGTATGTATGTATGCATGTATGCATGCATGCTTGTATGCATGTATGTATGTATGTATGTATGTATGTATGTATGTATGTATGTATGCATGCATGCATGCTTGTATGTATGTATGTATGTATGTATGTATGTATGTATGTATGTATGTATGTATGTATGTTTGCCATTGTTCAATTTTATTTCAAGGTTCCTTTCCAAAAGAGAAAGAACCAGTTTCAAACCTAGATCCAAGGTTCCTTCACTGGAATTTCAACATCAAAAACAGGGTATTTTTGTTTGCTTGGTTTTAGGGATGTGTGTGTGTGTGTGTGTGTGTGTGTGGTGTGTGTGTGTGTGCAGATTTGTATGTTTTGCTTTATATATGTATTCTCATGCATATAGTTGCATGCTTAAACATACTCATATATACTTAAAGGATAAACTTCTGGAAAGTTTTACAGATTTTTACAGTTCCAGTAATAAATTGGATCTGTAGTCTTCGAATTAGCTTTCTAGTTTCTGGTTTTGAGAAGCCTAATTTCTCAAGATTGGTATTTAGGCAGTGTATTACATATCCCAGGGCCCCAATAAACAGAGGTATAAATGTGAACTTGTAATCTGGATAGAGTAACTGCAGATTTCTTAGTAGTTCAGCATAGGTATTCTTTTTTTACACTGATCTTCAGCTTTATGTTAGCATCTGCTGGGCAGCTGATTTCCACAACTGTGCACAGTTTCTCTTCTCTACTGCAAATCATTGCATCAGGTCTGTTGTGTTTACATTTTATTGAGGACATTCCACTAGTACTCCATTCACTAGGACATTCCACCAATACTCCTTTTTATTTTGAGTGGCTATGGCTTCTACCATGCTGTGGGTTCATATTTCTTTGTCCTCAGGGTTATCCTTTTAACGGATTTTATTATAGTGTGTTCCAGCTACAACATCGTGTCCCATTGGTAGATAATACCATGATGACATTTTTGGATAACTGCTTATGATGTGGGTAATATCTTCAGTGTTAACTCCATAAAGTTGTCATGTATGTATACATGTGCTGTGATGAGAGTTATGGTGCCCCCTTGTGAAAGATAGACTGGTCTGAATAAAGTATAAATCGTAATGATACGAGTGAGTTAAAAGGTTCAGAGTTCGGAGTCAAGTGAAGTTTGTGATAGTTTACAGTGAAGTCGGAAGGTGTTGGTTGGTTAGTTCACAAGGAATATTGATTGTTGGTTCGTAAAGAGATTTGTTACTTCAGTTCCTTACAATTTTTTACTGTTGTCTGGTTCTTATCTATTGTACTTAACAATTACATTATAACAGTATGTATGTATGTATGTATGTATGTATGTATGTATGTATGTATGTATGTATGCATGCATGCATGCATGCATATATATATATGTATGTATATATATATATATAATGCATATATATATATATATATATATATATATATATATATGGTAAATGAAAGACAGGAAGATAAAATATATGAGAATTTATTGTTAATCACAACAATTGTTCCGACACATTTGCAAATGTTTCTGCCAGCTCACTACCCTGATGTCAAATTTTAGTTATTATACGTATACCATATTTCCTAACTGCACTCATGGTTGTATAAGTATTCTTTCAAAGTTACCTGTCACATAATGTTTAGCACTCGAGTAACGACATAACAGTTGATACTGATTATTGATTTTGTCAGTCTGACTGAGCAGACCAGTGATCAAAGCATACTAACAGTGGACATCTAGTCTTTTATTCAGGCATAGGCCATACCCACCTAATGTAACTTTTTTTTTACACAAAGGGTAATGATCTGAGGAAGATTTGGCTGCTATTTCTATCTGGTCAAGCAACCAACTACAGGCACCCTTTTAATGTATGTGGATAGAAATGACTGTTATGATTGAACATCATTAACATAGAGAATGAATATATATTTAGGAAGGATGTACTTAAGCACCAGAGCACTGCAAATTAATCAAATGTTTGTTAGTTAACTGTATGTAGCACTAATTTTTCCATCTCAAATCATATCTATTTGTAGCAAGTTTGTCACTCAAGAATCTCTGCTCAGTTCTAAGGATAAGATCTGGATGACATCTGAACTTCAATCCTTTGACAGGCAGGTGTGTCATCTGTTAATTAAATGTTTCAATTTCAAAATTATGAGAGAAAACTTACTACTATATCAACATTTTTTTGTGTTGTAAAGGACAATTAACTGGTTTAGTTTACATATTGCAGATTGATCAAAATTCCACTGAGGTCATGTCTATTTTATGATTATAAGAGGTTTCTTGCAAAAGAGACTCCTGTATCAAAATATTTTAATCATCAGGATATTGTTAAAACTGGAAGAATTAACCCAAACTATAACAAGTAATGCAATGATTGGCTTCACTCTAGCTTGATAGAGTAACTACAATCACAGAGATTTGGAACACCAGTAGTCATGAAGTTCTAGGACAGTTGCTCACAGAATTTTGAGTGAATAATATCGCTGATGAGAATGTCAAACACTTAATTCCACTAAAGTGGTATCAGTACACTGGCATTAAGGCATGAGAGGTATGATCAGAGGTATGATCAGTTTACACACTTCATAATGAACCATGCTATTGGGCAGTTGGAGCTCATCTGTATATCTCATATATAATTTGTAAATATAAAGACTGAAGAAAATTACCATCATATAAACTTCTGCAAAAGAAGAAAGTTTCAAAAGCAGACGTGTGAAATTTGATTTACAAAATATAGCCTCTAGGCTTTCAACTGGTATATCTGGAGACATAGCCCATGACGTCAATAGTCCATATTCTGAACACATCATTTCTTCAGGGTTAGATGCATTTTGGAGTATAAAGTTAACCTGAAAAATAAAGGAATATGTCAATATATTGTTTATAAAGTTTTGTATTACTTCAATCATCTTTAAAGTGATCCACTTTTGTGACTATTATAGAAAAATATGAATTGAAATTTTGTAATCTAAATATGGAATTCACTGTTATTTGCCATTAGAAAATCACAGATCAGCTGGAATTTTGACACTGTATCTAGTGTAGGATTTACCTATAGGTTTGGTGGGTTGAAATTTAGGACTTCAGAATCTAGGTGTTCATTGGTCAAGGTGTTCAATATTTTTTATACTGTCTTAGGCTCTTTTGGGAAAATACTCAAAAATAAAGTAGCCTTGGACCTTTCTTTTTCTAAATCCAGAGTTGACTGAATCAGAGTATTATTTCTGAACCTGATATGATACAGAGTATCCATAAATTACAATTTGAAAGATTCAGAAAAAAATTAAAAATAAGAATTACTCAGCAGAGTTTATCGGAAAACAGACAAATAAATTCTGTTTTATTAGAAATATGAGAATGTGTTTATGTGGGCTCCATTGCTTGCATGTAATAAATAGATTCAATAAATTGTTGAAGTTGCGAAGATAATTTACGGACATCTTGTATATTCTTCATATTATGTAGGATTGAATATCCCTCATAATAATTTTTACTCTACTCATATCAATTGATATGAATACATTAAAAATGTTTTTTTCTTCATCATCATCATTGTTTTCATCATCACCTTAGATTAAATTAGATAATTTGCAACTAGCTTAAATAATTAGAATTATGCATACCTTTACATAGAATGCTAAAATACATAGCATTTTATAATAATTTATAAACTAAAAAAAAACCAATGGGTTGCATCATGAGAATAATACGTAATGGAAATTATATGATATATTTATTTGTATAATCATAATAATGTAATGGTTCAGAAACAAGTTAGCTCATTATGGAATACACAATTTGAAAAAATTATAGAAATACAAATGTTAAAGATGTTGACAAAATTAGAAATTTGTGTTCAACCTTTGGATTTCCTAGAAGGAAAAGCATAGATTCGGAGAGTTCAATGCCGTAGTTAAACTGAAACATCAGTAGTTCATCAAACTGAATGTTTAGGCCTGTAATAGATATAAAAACAAGCATTTTGAAAACAGAAAAATCTAAATGAGTATACAAAGAAAACTTACTTTGAGTTATGATTGGAATTTTCACTAATATTAGTTAAAAAAAGAAAAGAAAAGTTGGACCTAAGAAGTATCAGATGTGGTGTGCAAGAGAGATGACTGCGCTGGTATGGCCATGTGGCGAGAATGGATGTGGATAGCTGTATGAAAAAAGTGCCACACCCTAGCAGTTGAGGGAACCTGTGGGAGAGGTAGATCCAGGAAGACCTGGGATGAGGTGGTGAAGCATGACCTTTGAACATTGGGCCTCACCGAGGCAATGACTAGTGACCAGGACCTTTGGAAATATGCTGTGCATGAAAAGACTCGGCAAGCTCAAGTGAGACCATAACCTTGTGGCCTATGCCAGGGGCGTAACCAGCCCACTTATGCATACCTTTCCTTCATTGGACACTAACCTCTGCTTGCAAAGACCTGTTGAGGCAAGTGAAATCGAAATCAAAATCAAATTCGATGACTGGCATCTGTGCTTGTGGAGCACTAAGAGTACCATATGAGCGTGATCATTGCCAGAGCAACAAGCTGGCCTCCATGCCGATGACATCTAAAAAGCACCATTTGAGTGTGATCATTCCCTGTGTCGCCTTACTGGCACTTGTGCTGGTGGCACTCGAAAAAACATTTGAGCGAGGTCATTGCCAGTGCTGCTGGACTTGCTCCTGTGCAAGTGGCACATAAAAAGCACCATTTGAGTGTTGCTGCTGCCAGTACCACTTAGCTGGCCCTCGTGCCAGTGGCATGTAAAAGCACCCACTACGCTCTTGGTGTGGTTGGCGTTAGGAAGGGCATCCAGCTGTAGAAACTCTGCCAGATCAGATTGGAGTCTGGTGCAGCCATCTGGTTCACCAGACCTCAGTCAAATCATCCAACCCATGCTAGCATGGAAAGCGGACGTTAAACGATGATGATGATGATGATTAATTATATGATAGTACTAGAGTGTTGTCTGTCACGTGAACGGTAACTTTGTAAGCATACTTTACCACTATGGGTAATTATTGTATGATATAATGTATTCATACAATAATTATAATTTAACTTTATGAAATTTCTCAGTGCTTATACAAAACAATGAAATGAATACTGATTTTCAGAACAATATTCAAAAAGTAAGAAAAAAATATGAAAAAATCCTCCATGCTGATTTTATACATTGGAAGTTCATATACATGCATCATGTCTTTCTGTCTCTGTCTGTCTGTCTCTCTCTCTCTCTCTCTCTCTCTCTCTCTCTCTCTCTCTATATATATATATATATGTTATATAAATATATGTCTGTATATTATATATATCAAATATATACAGTATATTATGTATACATATGTCATGTATATACATTATATATATATCATCATCATCATCATCATCGTTTAACGTCTGCTTTCCATGCTAGCATGGGTTGGACGATTTTGACTGAAGGCTGGCAAACCAGATGGCTGCACCAGGCTCCAGTCTTAATCTGGCAGGGTTTCTACAGCTGGATGCCCTTCCTAACGCCAACCACTCTGAGAGTATATATATATATATATATATATATATATATATACGTTATAAGAGGTAATGGTTTCATTGAGACCCAAAGGTGTCAGGTAATGCTGAATAAGTACTATAGACAGACCATAGT
>NC_042997.1:93293209-93318209 GCF_006345805.1 Octopus sinensis | reverse complement strand
AACTGGGATCAATATAATCAACTACAGGTCAGGTCAGGTGTGAGGTGCATGCACCATTGCAATGCATTGCAGAATTCACCATTTTGGGGATATTACCAGGTCCCCCTGGGCGACCCATCAAGTTCCAGTCTGTCCCTCTCTCCACGAGATACCTCCTCATCTGCCATGAGCATGTGGCATGTGGTTGACCAACACAGACTGTCAACCCAGCTGGATCCACAGTGAAGAGAACACAGTTAGCAGGGTCTAACTCTGAAAGTAGAGCAACATGGCCAAACAGTCTGAGCTGGTGCTCCCAGGTCATACAAGTAGCAGGACAATTTTCAGTTTCTGAGTAGACATAGATCAGATACGAAATCTAACCAGTGGCAAAGCATTCTGGTACCAAAGGAGTTCAGGTGGCTCCTAAAGGCTCCAGAGACAGTCCAAGTCTCACAACTGTAGAGCAGGACAGGAAGGAACAGAAACAAAAAAAAACCCAAACCCTTGTCCTCCTGCTCAGATATTGGTATCACCAAACATCCTAGTGATGTGTCCACAGCTGAACCAGTTCATCCAGTCCTTTTTAGGGCTTCAGACTCGCAGCTAATGTTGCTATGAATCTTATGGCTAATACAAGTGAAGTAGTCAACAACTTCAACATTCTCACCTACTAAAGAGACAGACAAGGTAGAATCTTCCAAGAAACCAATGAAAGACTGGATCTTTATCTTGACCTACTCTTCCAAAATGTTTGGCCCTGTATATGCCTTTTTTGCTATTCAGTTTTGAAAGTCAAGATGGTGAGTTGGTAGAATTATTAGCAAGCTGGGCAAAATGCTTCATGGCATTTCGTTCACATTCTGCTGAGGTTAGCTTTGCCTTTCATACTTTTGAGATCGATAAAATAAGTAGAAGTTGAAAACTGGGGCCAATGTAATCATCTTACTCTCTCACCTGAAATTGCTGGCCTTGTGCCAAACTTTGAAACTAATATTAAAAGTAAAGAGAATGATCATTTAGCAGAAATGTCAAATGGTCATACTAAATGCTTTACAGTATATAGTTTTGTTTTGTGCCTCCTCCTCTGCCACCACCACCACCACCACCACCATCATCATCCTTTAACTTCTGCTGGCATGAGTTAGATGGTTTGACTGGGGTAAACGAACCAGAGAACTGCATTAGGTTCCTGTCTGTTTGGCATGTTTCTACAGCTGGATGCTCTCCCTAATGCCAACCACTCCAGAAATGTAATGGGTGCTTTTAAATGCCATTGGCATGGGTACCATTTACATGGCATCAGCAATGACTATGATTCACGGATGCTATTTACATGGCACTGGCAACGACCATGACTATGATGCATGGGTGCCATTTACATGGCACTGGTTACTGATAAAATAAAGTACCAGTAATAAGCACATGTTGATTCAATTAATGATATCCTTCATGTCAAGAAATTGGTCCAGTGACAAGCCAATAATAAATCTAAATCTTTTTTACAACTCAGAAAAGTCTGTGTGCTTACCTTGATAGGACACCACTTTCTTCTATTAGTTTTAATATCTTTGGATCTTGAATCTTTGAGAAAAGGTACAACCAAGTATGTAGATTATATTTCTGCATTTCCTCGATGCTGTTAAATATAGACTTCAGATTCATGGCTAATTCTTTTTCTATTCCATTATTAACATCTTTTACATCACGCTTCTGGATGTTGTGAAACACCTTATTAATTACTGAAGATATGTCTTTGACCATCTGAAACACCAAAAAAAAAAAAAAAATTATTAAAAAATTATATTTTGATTTACTTAAACAAAACAAATATCTCTCATAGTAATCTTCTTATTTCCTAGCATGTACTTGACCCCCACCACTTACCCTTGGGCTCATGGTTCTCTGAAAACTGCATGGCAATCTCAACTGTGCAGGTAGCATGGAGAATGCATTCAGTCCACACAGTAAAGTGGTTGACATTAGGAAGAGCATCTGGCTGTAAAATCTATGCCAAAGCTGACATTGGAGCTCAAGGTAGTCTGTGGACTCATCAGTTTCTGTCAAACCACCCAACCCATGATAGCATGAAACATGGACATTAAATGATGATGATGATGATGATGACCTAAATCCATGCAGTAGAATTTTGTTTAAAATGAATTTTTAGTAGAAGATGCAGAGAAATTATAACCAAGCAAGAACTTTAGACTTCCTGGCAAATATGATGCAGTGTAATGTTGTCAGTGACCAAGTTGCAGTTCCAAGATTTTGACACCATATTACAAATGATAAATGTTCAAGTGAAGTTAGCTATCTTTGTGTGTTTCTGACTGGATGATATATGTCTTCAACACTGCAATCATTTTAATTTCAACACACATTTTCTGATTAAATAATTTGTCATCTAAGTACATCTCTGTAATGTATTCTTTTTCAAACATGTTAAAATATTTAACTTCAATAACTTTTGTTAGACGTGACTGTGTGGAGAGAAGCTTGCTTCCCAACCACATGGTTCCAGGGTCAGTCTCACTACATGAAAGTTTGGGCAAGTGACTACTACTATAGCCTTGGACTGACCAAAGCCTTGTGAGTAGATTTGGTAGATGGAAACTGAAGGAAGTCCATGATATATATATATATATATATATATATTATATATATATATATATATATTATATATATATATATGTATATGTATATGTGTATGTGTCGTTCTGTCTGTGTTTGTACTTGCACCATTGCTTGATAACCAGTGTTAGTGTGTTTACATCCCCTTGGTAAAAGTGACCAATAGAATAAGTACTAAGCTTAAAAATTCTGGGGTCAGTCTGTTTGACTAAAATCCTTGAAGGCAGTACCCCAGCATGGCTGCAGTCAAATGACTGAAATGAATAAAAGAATAAAAGAATAAAAAATTTGGTGCCAAGAGAACTTATGCGGGGATGAAATGTCAAAAGGTTTACATGAATAAATGTTACTTGACATAGTGCATAGCTCTGAGATCAGGGGTTCTTTCCAAGTCAAGCCACTGCTTCTCTACATCAAGAAGTCACAGTTCCAGTACTATGGATACATGATTAGAATCACAAGAAAGAATTGCGAGATGAATTCTTCAAACTGAGCCAGCCAGCAGGAGATCCAGGAGTAGACTAAAAATGAAACAGTTTGATAATATTCTCAGCTAGTCATATTTGGGAATCCAGCCAGAAAGTATTATGACTATTGTTTCCAACAGGACCTAATGGAGGTGGTGCCAGAGGACCTTATCCCTATGATGCTTCCAGAAATACTGGGCAGAGAAGATAATGGAAGAATGGAAGTGTAATTTGATCCTGTGTTTAAAACACAAGGACATCCCTAATGCTCATGTATTCATATTTAAGAATACTTCAAGCATACTTCAAGATTTAACAAATGAAATTCTTCAGAATATACTATACTGTATTTATTTACTACTACTTACATTCATGTTTGCTGGATCTTTCAAAGTTACAAGAAGCTTTTTAGAGAGCTCTGGATCAATGGAATCTAGTGTTTCAAATGCTTTGCCAAACATATCAGCCTTTTCGAGAAGACTTGGCAAACCTGATGAAAAGCAAAAAAGGAAAAAGAAAAGAGCATTAGTAAAAATAGATTATATTTTAAATAATCAGTACAGGACATTCAATAAATATATTTCATATATTTATTTAAAATTTGTTTCATATTAATTCTATATTTCACATTAATACATATATAGATGTTTATGAATGTGGCTATATATCAATGGTGTAAAAGAGTGCAAAGAAAGGTTATGTTGGATATTATGATAAGGTAAACTTGAACAGTGGTAATAGCAAACATTTGAAGTGTGTCTTATTACAATTTCTAAACAAAAATGTCCCCTAATTAAAGTGCCTAGAACTTGAATCATAACATGTTTACTAAAAGCATGCAAGATAATTTGGATTGATATAATGTATCAATTGATCTGTCATTTAAATACATATATTAAGTCAAATAATTTTTCATGCATCAGAAAAAAGTTAGGCACATATTTTAGAGTATAGTGTGGGTATATCATTTATATAGTATAAGGAATTTAGTCTCTCATCAGTCAATTCATGCTAATGAGCAGATTTATATTGAAAAACTAAGTCTTAATCTTAAGACCTGCATAGGTAGGATCTTCTTTAGATTAGTAGATAAGCATTTTACACAAATACATTAGTCTGAACATAAGTCAAAGAAAGTTTTCAACAGGTACATTTTGAGTGTCTCCTTTAGCTGCATATCTAACACCTATTCTCACCCCAATCCTGAGAAGATGATCTAGTTCAACCCACCATTCAATCTAAACTTATTTATTAATGTAGCTAGAAACTTAGTATTTCCTAAAAACCTATAAGTGTCATGAACTCTTTAATGTCCATAATGTTAAGGTTTGCCACTCAGGCTTAGATAATATTGCTTTAAACATTGCATTCTTCAACAAGAAAACTGTAACTTCTGAAATACCACCAACTGTCTGATGGGAAGATCCTGTTATCGATAGAGCTATCTGATGGTATCACAAGATGAAACATATGCAAATGAATTTAAAGGAAGATTTACACTACACATGCACACCTCCATATAAACAAGGAAAAGTTCACCTCCCTTTTTTAGGAGACACTGGGATGAAACAAACAACTTCTCCAACATCACATAGCATCTTTGGCAAGGATCTTCATACTAGCTCTGCCTCCACAAGAAATGACATATATTGTATGAGTGCCTGTAGTATCCATCAACAAGAAATCTTTCCTGTTCTGTTGTCACAAAAGATACATCATGTTAATTGAACATTAAACCATTGGTTTCTGATGTTCTTGAAAGGCCACTTTAGACCTAGCTGGCCTATTCACAATTACAGGTTATACAATCCCTGTTTGCCTAGAGCAAGAGCATTTTCTGTCTGTGTACTGTCATTGTGGCTAACATTGCATCTTAGCTATGCTTGACATGCAACTAATATGTAACCTTTGATTTTCTGTAGAGATGGTACTTATTAGTGATTAAATTTAGCATGTTATATAAAACATAAACAATGCTAAGATTGGTTCTGATGGTTAATCTGTAGATTAAATTCTTTAAGTGTTTGTATTAAGTTTTCTTAAATTGTGGACAATCGTATAGTGAAAGATTACCAGCTTATTATTGTTATATGAACCTATGTCTGAAGAGTTGAATATATTTTAGAGCATCTCTAGGATGTAAAATCTTACAAGCTTGAGAACTTCAATTCCTTTACCACAGTCATTGGCACCTTTTTTCAGTCAGGAGTTTTAAAAGAATAGAAGTGAGTTCCTTGTTTTTTTTTTTTAGAATGCAAATGTCAATATAATTAATGATAGTAAGGTGGCAAGCTGGCAGAATCGTTAGCATGCCAGGCAAAATGCTTTGCAGTATTTTGTCCATCTTCATGTTCTGAGTTAAAATTCTGCTGAGGTCAACTTTGTCTTTCATTCCTTTGGGGGTTGATAAAATAAATACCAGTTCAGCACTGGGGTCAATGTAATTGACTTACCCCTGAAATTGTTGGCTTTGTGTCAAAATTTGAAATTAATGTCATTAATGATTATGAAGCTTTGCTGAAATCTTTAGCTATTTAAATAAGGGGATTTGTTATTGACAAGGAAAATTCTATTCTGTTGAACAAGATGAAATTTAATGCTCTTTGCTGCTTATGCTGTTACACCATTGATTACTAAATAACATTGGTCCATAGTAATAATTATGTTAAATATTACAGTATGGTTGTAAAATATTTTCTGTGCATTCAAATGATAGATACACTATGCTTATAATGAGTAACAAATGAAAACCAAATAGAAGAAATATTTAAACTTGTTAGCCCCCATCATGCAAGCATGGAAAAGTGGAGGTCAAGAGGATGATGATGATGATGATGATGATGATGATGATGATGATGATGATGATGATGATGATGATAATGATGATGATGATATATTGAACACATTCATTTCTTGCTACAATAACAGTGAATTATAATTCCAGAAAGAAACCAATATTACCTTTCAAATATTTTAAGATATTATCAATAAAATGTAATATATTCTTTGCAGAATGCAGGATTTCGTCATCATTGTCAAAATATTTTCTTGTCTGCTCAACAATATATTCACTGATAAGATCCACGTTGTCATCAATGGAGCTAAAGAAGAAAGAAAATTTAAGCATTAAAGAAAATTACTGAATATTATTATTGCATTCTTGGAAACTAACTCAGTTATTGAAAGGAGTACACAAATATCAATTTAATGGTTTCTACTTCACTACTAATACAGTTGAAAATCCTTTACTCAAAATCTGAAAAAATTCCAAAATCTTATAGTTTTTGTATTCTGATATTGCACCCCACAAATGGAAAATTTCGCAAAGTACTGGAACTTGATATAGTTGTAATGTCTGTGGCTACATTTATCTTCAAATCTCTGTGTAGGAACCGTTATGTTTTGATTTGTTTCTTTTGTTTGTTTTGTACAATAAGCACAAAATCTTATTTTGACATGAGATCTGAATTTCATCTCCATGCAGGAGGATAATATGATTAGTGTCATTACTTATAGTTTAACTTTTATCTTTTACTTGTGTCAGGCATTAGACTGCAGTGATGCTGGGGCACCACCTTAAAGAATTTCTAACTGAATGACCTTAATAGTTATTGGCCATTAGGGTCTGATGGCCATAGCTACCGTTCTCTAAATACTCTACTGCGCTATAACTTTGAGTGTGCTTCTCTTTTAGATTTAAGATTTACTGATGATATATATATATATATATTATATATATATATATATAATATATATATATATATCATCATCATCATCATCATCTTTTAACGTCCGCTTTCCATGCTAGCATGAGTTGGACGGTTCAACTGGGGTCTGGGAAGCCAGAAGGCTGCACCAGGCCCAGTCTGATCTGGCAGTTTCTACAGCTGGATGCCCTTCCTAACATATATATATATATATATGTATATATATATATATAAGTGAAGCCATATTGCTTAATGATTAGAGTGATCAGCCTTGTTTCATGTTGCTCCAGTTCACTTAACTAGCAAAAATGTGTTGTACCTGTAAATCAAAGGACCAGCCTGGTCACATTCTGTGTCATGCTGAATATCCCAGAGAACTACATTAAGGGTGCTCATGTCTGTTAATTGTTCAGTCACTTGCATATTAATTTCACAAGCAGGCTGTTCCAATGATTGGATCAACTGGAACCCTCATTGCTTTAACTGACAGAGTGCCATATATACAGGGTGTCCCCCAAATATGTACTCATATTTCGACTCCCCATAACTCACTGAACTTTTCAATTCTTTTCAGATCAATTTGGCCCTAATAATAGCAGAAGTATGACTAAGTTTTGAAGAAAGAAAAATTATCATAAAGTGCTATTGGAAGCATGAAAATATCATGGAAGTGCAAAGACAATTTAGAGGACAGTTTCACAAAGATCCGCCAATACAATGCACCATTGCTCAAATATTAGATAAGTTTGAATCAGATGGAACTATACATAATGTCCATAAGGAGCTTTCAGGAAGACCATGGTTATCAACCGGCCTCACAAAGGAAGAACAATTGCTGGAAACCCTCTGGCAATCCCCACAGAAATCTGTCCAACAAATGGCTTGTGAGATGGGAATCCCGAAATCAAGTGCCCATTGCATTTTAAAGCAAGTTAGTTGGAAATGTTACACTCCAATATTAATCAACACTCTAAATGAAGATGATCCTGACCAAAGAGTTGAATTTTGTGAGTGGTACCTGGGCAAATGCAAAGAAGATGCAGCATTTACATCCAAAATTGTTTGGACTGATGAAGCCAGTTTTAAGTTACATGACTCTATTAACCAACATAATTACAACTACTGGGCTCCTGAAAATGTGCATGTTACTATGGAACACCATTTGAACTTACCAGGTGTTACAGTGTGGTGTGGGCTATCAGTATTGGATATACTCGGGCCATTTTTTCTTGTCCAAATTGTCACTGGGGATGCTTATCTAAACTGAGTGCACCTTTTGACCATGTATTTGTAAATTTGAACCATTAATCTTGTTTCTAAGTCAATAAACTTTGAATTAATTGTTATTTAAACTGTGAATACATTTTGGGACACCCTGTATATATATATATACATACAAGCTCACATATACAAATATATATAGGTAAATTACAAAAAGTTTTAATGGTTTAGATAACTTACGTCTCATTAAAGGTCATCAAAAGTGTTGCAATTTGACCAATTTCAGCATAAGCTGCAGCATTTATGAATTTCCCTACCTCTGGTGGTAGATGCTTGAATGTTGCTATAATGTTCTTTATATCATCTTGAAATTCAGAAATAGCATGGTGCACAATTTTCTGATTGACCTAAGAATGAAAGAAACATTTATGAAATATGTATTATACATTGACTTTATTCTTTTTATTTCTACTTATAGAATGGTTTGTTGGTATAACCTTGATCTTTCATTATTTCAGACTTTATTGATTCAGCAATGGTTTCTTTTCATCAGCATCATGAGTCAACCAGTAAGTATTTCATATACAAATGTGATAAACAGCATTGTTTAATGTTGCAATTAAAACAATTACAGTATGGAAGACACATTTAAGCCAGTCAAGAACACATAAAGACTTTTGTTGTACCAACTGTGACCAGGTCATTGGCAAGATGTAGCAGAATCTTGTCAGTGACCAAATTGTAGTTGATGTGATGAAAGTTTTGACACCAAATTTTAAATGTTTAAGAGAAATTAACAGCCTTTATGTTTTATTGAAGGGCTATTAATTGCTTACTCATCACTTAGCAAAAGGGAAAATAAAGAAATGATTGACTTTCATTTGGATTTTAACATTTATAATGAACATCTTATATTTATAAAAAACGTTTAATTGAATAACAACAAAAATGAAGTGATATATTACTTTGCCTGAAGATGTATCTATATATTTGTTCAAGAATTCCAAGTGAGCCTTGGTGAAATTGGCACACAAAATGTCCTGCACAGTTTGTTGACGAAATCCATCGCTTGAAGAATTGATCAGCAAGGCAGAATTTAAAAGAATGTTGTTAAGTCCAGGTTTTTTGCAGAGAAATACTTCAATATCAGTTTCATTGAAGAGATTCAGGAAGTCCAAAAACTGGGAAGAGAAACGTAAACACATAAATAAATAGAAACGCATACACACACACACACACATGAAAGATTAAGCAATATCTAAGATAAGTTCGGAATTTTCCCATGCATGCAATTACGTTACCAAATATTGTTAAAATTTGGACCATGTTTAATTGAAGGAGATTAACAAGTAGATGCCAGCCCAGGTCGTACACAATGTTACCCTCAAGGCTAGATTATGTGATTTATTAATGAATTCTCGTTTTTTTCCTCTTTTCCCTTTATTTCTCTTCCTGATGTTGACCTTGGAATCTTATCTTCCTCCACAAGTTCTAGTCCAATAATTATTTGGAATTGTTCAGGTGAATAGTTGAGAGAATTTGGTGCCTGCAATGTGGTTCTCTCATAATATGATCTGCAATTGAGCATTGATCCTACAGACTTTTCTTTTTCTTTCATAACATTATTGTTTCACATTTTTTAAATTTAAGAGGTATGTTTCTTACATTTTATTTATTAGTATTTAATTTGTAGATGTTTTAATTTTCCTCTTATATATCAGTACTTATGATACATATGTATGTTATTTGTATTCTAACTGCAAATACGTTTGTATGTTCCTTATTAGTGTTTGACTATATGTTTTAATGCTGTTTCACGGCATCAGAAGTCATGAGCCCACTTTAAAATGTCAAAATTACAATGATGTTTAATTGGCAGCTGATAAAAGTTCCTCCAGTTATGATGATGATAATGATATGTGTGTGTGTGTGGATGTGTGTGTGTGGTATGTGTATGTATATATATGTGCGTATATATATATATATATATATATATATATATGTATGTGTATATATATGTATGTGTATATATATATATATATATATATATATATATTATATATATATATATATATATATAGTCCGCTCTTTTGGGTGGTTGGTGTTAGGAAGGGCATTCAGCTGTAAAAATCCTGCCAAAACAGTCACAGTAATCTAGTGCAGACTTCTGCCTGGCAGGCTCCTGTCAAACTGTCCCACCCATGCCAGATGGAAGGTGGATGTTGAATGATGATGATGATGATGATGATATATATATATACACACACAAAATACATGGTGATTACTCCATCTTCACAGATGATTGTTGTCTCCTTTTGCTTCCTCATTGTCAATTGAATTTCCAACTTTCCATCCATGACCTTTCAGATGACTATTCAGTCCCATTGTGGATCTGTATGGTTTGAAGTACAGGTGACAGACGAAAGTTGTAATTCCACTGGATTGATCATATTGCTGTGTGAGATATGACCCCTGTGACCTATCACATATGTTTTTACACCTGAGATCAACTTGGAAGCCCTTTTTCACACAACATATGCCATGTCACTCATTCAAGGAGGAAGGATGTTTGCATACAGTTGATCTTTCATTGGACTACAGATTGTTGACACATCCAGCCTTGAAAAGGCGTACACGGCCACAAGTCACACACCTCCAACACTTTATGTTCTCATGAGGTCTTGATGACAGACCTCTGAAGCCAGCACGTTATGCTTTCATGCTGAAGGTGACTCTCTTCAAAAGTTTTACACCTTTCCCTATATGCTTTCTCCACTCAGCTCTTTCAAAACATACGAACACACATATAAAGTGAATTGGCAGAGTTATCATAGAGGTAGATAACACACCTTGCAGCATTTGTTTCTGACACTCAATCATCTGAGTTCAAATCTCAGAGCTCAACTTTGCCTTTCATCCTTTTGGGTTGATCAGAAAGTACGAATCCAGGATAGTTGATTGGTGGAACTGTTAGAGAGTTCGGTGAGGTGTCTTATGCTATCTGTACTTGCTTTTTGTGTATTTAGGGCAACACTTGTGATGATACTGATGCTAAGCTGTATTGGCCTTTAAGGAAAGGCTTCTCGTTGGACAACAATTCTAGTGCAGACAGATAAGATCTGTATTCTTGTGCAACTGCGAGTCTTCCACTATCAACTCTCTGAAAAAGCCGCTTTGCCTAGAGCTGTACATGTAGGTACAGTTACATGCTAAATACTGATTGGCAGAAACCTTAGTGTGTACCACACAGTATATTTGTATAAGAAATTTAAAGTTTCCTAAGGTGCAAGCAGGGTTGAGTGGTTGAGTGGTTGAGGAGCTTGCTTCCCAACCATGTGGTCTTGGGCAACTTGGAGCTATAGGCTTCTACTATAACCCTGATCTGACTAAAGTCTTGTGAGTGGATTTAGTAGACAGAAACTGAAAAAAGCCTGTTACACACACACACATGCATGTATGATTTTGTGTTCATGCTTTTTTTCCCCCTGTCACTTGACAATTTGTATTGGTTCACTTATGTCCTTGTATCTTAGCCATTGACACAAGAACCAATAAAATAAGTACAAGGTTTAAAAAATAAATACTGGGGTATTTCAAAATGGTACTCCAGCATGACAACAATCCTATGACTGAATCAATTAAAGCATTAATGATAAAAAACTCAATATCATTTCTTTTTACAAATCCTTTGTAGTTGCAATATTCTTCATAAAAGACATATGAAAAGCATTAATCTAATATTTGATACTAACTTTTGGTACATTGATTTCTTTGTCAATGATTTCCTCCACTACATCTCTTGGTAGATTAAGTTCATTCGAAAGAAATCCAACAAGGTGTGATGAGTTATCAAAGAGATGCTTCAAGCTGATTTTAATTGATTCTAAAAAGAGAGAAAAACAATATTATAGTTCTTGCAATTATCAAGTAGTATTCTTTTTTAAATATTCAAAAAATATCCTATTAATACACAACAATATTAAATAGATACTATAAAAATATCAAATAATAGTTTCTAACATTGATATGAAGATAAGCATTGAATAGAATATAGTAGGATTAATTGGTACATAACTAATATTTAAGGTTTAGAGCATATTGGCATGACAAAAGGCAATGTTAACTTTAGTGCAATTTGAACACAGCTGCTAAATAAAATGTTAAACAAAAGCTCACTGAGCAGGCCTAACACTTTGTTATTTCTATTTCAAAGAGATGTCTTTGATAAAACCAATTACTATCAACTTATTTCCTTCATTTTATTTAATAGAATTGTTTCTTCAATGCTACTGCCTTAAAAATATCTAGTAATATTAAAACAATTAGATGCAGACATCAAATAAGTTATGAATAATAAAACTTTTTGATAAGATTAGCTGTAAAAAATGAATAAACAGACTGAATTCGGTAACATATATTCAAATTAGCCAAACTTATTCAAAACTGTATAAAAGCTGTTAAGTCATTTAAATTGGTTATTACTGGAGGCCTGCATTAGAAGGAACTGAATTAGAAATTAGATTGGATAGGTCTATGCTGTTGTGTCATCAGATGAATTAGAAACACATATTTTGTTTCTTTATTGGAAAAGAAAATTGAACAGTCTGCATGCAAATCTTTTGAGATAAAAGCATAATAAAGAATAAATAATTGCAAGGAATTGTATGAAAATGACAAACTGCATCAAGAATCACATTTGAAAATCAAAAAAGTTTTTCTTTAAATAGTCATATACAAAATTTTACTCTCTATTTCATCTTATGATACAACATGCATCTCTCAAGCTTTGATTCCAATACAATCTCATTGTTTATCTTAAGTAACGTAAGTGAAAGTAGAATGCTAGAAATACTATGAGAGCAGCTTATATTTTGTATAATTTTAATTAATACATGGCAATGTAAATTATATTTGACAACTGAATACATAGAAGAGTACCCCTTTTTTGTTATGTAGCAATTAATTAAAAATAGAATAAATGCAACCTGAGACTTTCTGCTTGTTCTTTAGCTTTGATTGATAATTTTAACCATTTCCATTAATTTACAATACTAAAGCCCTCAAGAAAGACATAAATGCTACACCACCTCGTTTTTCTCCCTCTATAATTATATGATTTTCAAGTGTAATGGATGTATTGTTATTAGATATGGTATTATTCATAAACTGAAAGTCTCAGATATGAACATCATGTAGGTTATTTGATTATTGAAGCCGTAGATTTAATTCTACACATCTCAGCTTAAGCATATAGCTGTCAATAATAAACACCAGTTTATATGGAAATGTTAATGGCAAACTTATATGAGATTGTTAAGAATAGAATTCTCCAGTTTTGTGTTTCACTATCACTATACACTTAGCAAAAACACATCTTTAGCAAGGATTGCATCTCAATGACTGATTCTTTTCTTTAGGATCAGAAGCTACTTCAGTCTCCAGCAATTGTTGATGCTCTACAAAGCTCAAAGGAAGTTTACATGGGAGTACTTCTCTCCCATTTAGGACATTGTTGCTGCTACGCAAGCAGATAGCCTTCATGACCTGGATGACTAGCATAAAAATCATTTACAAATACACTCCAGCCTCTGGCCCACCAGTTCACTACATCCTTTCTTGGCTTTTTCTAAACAATGAGATCTGTACCTTGGAACTAGCTGGACTCATGTAACCTCCCCTCGGGTATTCCTATGCTACTCATCCCCTACTTTCCCATAATTCTTCTTGTATCCAAACTCCCAGGTTTCATAATAATTACTACACCCAGTTATTTCTTCACAGAATTCCCTTACTGCTTATATTTTGTCTACAGTTGATTTACAATAGTTCAAGAGGAACATTAATAGTGACAATCTTACTGGTCTAACCTGAAAAGTCCATGGACACTGCCTGTGCACCACAACAGCAATTGAAGAAAAAAGAATTGACCAACAGCCTTTGATTGATGAAAATTTATGCTTTATAAAAGTGACTTAAAACACACAGGTCTAAACATTAATCATTTCAAAACTTGTAGGACTTAGATGACATAATTTCGAGACTATTTAAGAAATATTTGTAATAATAAATACAACATAATTACTTACCTAAACTGTGCTGCATATCAGGACTCATGATACCAAATAATCTTTCAATTAAATTCAGACCACTTTTGAAAAGTTGCCATGATTTAAGTGTTTCATTGGATGCAGTGGATAGTAAAAATGGCTCCATCATATTGAGCAATTCTTCATTTCTATAAGCATAGGAAATGAAACAATAAGCTACTTAAAATTGTGCATATTAGAGTTACAATAATACAAGTTATCTTTCAAGGAAAGCCAACAATTACTTTAATGAAGATATTAAAGCCAAATTAGTGATAGCATGAAACAATCATGAATGCATGTACATGTGTGTATATATATATATATATATATATATATATATATATATATATAATATATATATATATATATATATATATATGTATATATATATTCATGCTTATGCTCATATCTATATATATCATCATCATCATCATCCATCATCGTCATCGTTTGACATCTGTTTTCCATGCTGGCATGGGGTGGGCAGTTTGTTATGAGTTGGCCAACCAGGAAGCTGTACAGACTCCAGTATCTGTTTTGGCATGGTTTCTATGGCTGTATGCCCTTCCTAATGCCAGTTACTTTAAAGAGTGTGCTAGGTGCTTTCAATGTATTGCTGGCATGGGTACATTTTTGCAGCTCCACCCCAAGTGCATTTTATGTGGCACTGGCACTTGCAAAGGACAAGCCTATATGTATTGATGACTATGATTTTACTTAATTTGATGTGTCTTCTCAAGTACAACAAATCATCACAATACCTAGTCTATTATCATTTCCTTAGTGAGGTCCAGTGTCTAAAGATCCTTTTTCACCACTTTGTCCCACGTCTTTCAGGGTCTACACTTTCTACAGGTCCCCTCTACAATTAAAGATCTGCCCCTTTTTTTTAAGCAGTTGTCCTCATCCAAACACATCATATGACCAAGCCACTGCAGTCTTCTCTCTTGCACACAACATCTGAAGCCTCTTGCACCCAATATATATATATATATATACTCACACATACATACATACATACATACATACATACATACACACATACATACATACATACATACATACTTACATACATACATACACACACATACATACACACATACATACATATATATATATATATATATATATATATATGTATACATACACACACTCCCATATATATATATATATATATTATATATATATATATAGTGTTTTAATATTTCACTTAGGCATTGTGAGACTAATAACCTGGTGTAGAACTCAATATGCATATGTTTCAGAATGAGGTGTTAGCTGGCTGAGTATAGAGTGGTAATAAGAAAGAGAGATGACAAAGGAACAAATGATTATGTTATGAACTTCATTAGCTTACAACTGTTTCTGCTATAAGATGCAGTTGATTCATAGTTCAGTGCCTGAATAACACCTTATAGCTTCATTGGAGCCTTGAATATAAAATGTAATTTATTTGGGAAAAAATTACATTTGTGCCTATATAGAGAATGGCATCAACAAAGAGGAAGTCAATACAAATGTATATATATATCTAGAGTACTTTTTGTGTGCATATATATGTGACTAAAATCTCAATGATTCAAAGGATTTGACATTCTTTCCTTAATTTATGAGTAAAATTCTGATTAAGTTATGTCATGCATGAAAAGAAATGGAAGCAAAACTATAAATATGAGGGTAATAAAAAAGTTCAAAAACTAATTCAACCTTTCAAAATCAAATTCATGGAATTTTTGCAGGTGCAAAAGCCATTCAGGTAACCTCTTTATAACTTCTGTGAGATTTCCCAAGCCTTTAAAATCTTTCAAAAATGATTTGGCAGTAGGTGTATTGAAAAATGTGTCCATCATAGTTACAAGATCAAAAAGCCCTTCAGACCAACCATAAGGCTTCATTAAAAGAGAAACCTATAAAGGAAAGAAAAAAATAACAACATTAGAGTTAGTTTCTGAGATAATTTTGACAAAATATTAGTTACTTCCTAAAAATGTCTAAAGTAATGACACATTAATGTGCATGTGTGTGTGTGTTTATGTCAATACACACACACATATATATGTATATATATATATATATATATATATATACATATATATATATAAGGTGTATTATGAGCATTTATAGAACACAGTCCTATATAAAGTCAGCAAACAATTAAAAATGGAGAAGGGAAGATATTAATAGTTTGATAATATTTTAATCCATACATACGATCATTTCAAATGATAACACCAACATGTAAGAAACATGGAAGAGATTAAATTAATTATAATTAATTTGATTATATATTAGCATTCTCGCCAGTGCAAAAAATGAAGGAAACATCAGAAAAGTCTTAAAAGAAGAAGAAATATTTTGTTAAAGGAGACTGCATCTGTGTCAGATAACTATTTCGGATATTAATAAAAAAGGATGTGAACGATGAAATCTGAAATATAAAAACATGATAATGTAGTGTTGAGTCTAGTTGTGTAAGAAATAAATTCTTCTTCTGTTAAGACTTTTCTGGTGTTTCCTTCATTTTTTGCACTGGCAAGAATGGTAATATATAAAAATCCCCTTGTAAACACAGTTATAGAGCTTGCATACTGGTGTAAACATTGGCAGAAACACACCTTTAGTTCATATAAGTGATATCTATCATCATATATAATTTAAACATTAATTTTCTTCTTACATTTCACATTCACTAGATATATCATTTCCATGACTATAGGGCTTTATTTAATTTACATATCGTTATATACTTCTCATTTATTTGGTTTTTTTCTTTCATGTGTTTCCAGTCAAGGTAGTATTTCTCCAAATCATTTGAATATGAACAGTACAATTGCTAGGTATGTTTTTGTAGAACATTGCAAACAAATGATGACATTAGAGGAATTTCTTAAGACAGTTATAACAAAATAAGTAATCATGGAAAAGCTGTGTAGCTGTCTTGTATATATTGGCTAAAAATATGAGATCATCAATGTGAGTTCATAACTCAATGTAAATTTGGTTTTGTTATTTGGCACCAGGAATGTTATTTTGTACATGTATTTGATTAATTTATTTTCTAAATGACAAGAATTTATAGAACCAGTCCTTCTTACTGGTTTTCGTCAGAATAAGCAAATTCTGTATAGTGTTTGGTGAATTAAATGTAGAGTTAAGAGAACTCTTTAATTACAGCAACTTCCCTAGTATTAGTGCCATGATAAAATGCATACAGTAAATTCTATTAAATGCTGTTGTTAGGAAAGACATTCAGCTATAGAAACTATGCCAAAGATTGAGATGTGCTCTTGCAACCATCTTGGAGGATAGTAACTTTAATATAAGAACTTACTTGGTCTTAGATGACCCATTCAAGCCCTGTCAGTTAGAAAATGGACATAAATATAAGGGTGATAAAAAAAGGAAGATAAGGTGAATGAGACAGATATCCCCACTAAATATAGCGAATGTATCCAGCAGCAGTATTACTTCCAAATCTATCTTGTTGCATCTAGGACTTGATAATGTTCAATCAAATTCAGTTGGTAAAGGGTCAGAAAAGCTGGTGGTAATTAGGGATGCTATAAAGCCTGCCGGCAATAGGATGCTATAAGCTTTGTTTTGCATGGAGGCATTGTTTGCTCCTCTAATGATATTACTGTCGGTGTATGGTGTAGTGGATACATAGATCTTACTTAGTGGTGGTGACTGACTACTTTCAGTCAGCCATATTTGTCATCTGTAAGATAGCGAGCTGGCAGAATTACTAGCATGCTGGGCAAAATGCTTGGCAGCATGTCGTCTGTCTTTACATTCTTAGTTCAAATTCTGCTGAGGTCGACTCAGCTTTTCATCCTTTTGGAATTGATAAAATATATACCATTTGAGCACTATGGTTGATTTAATTAACTAAACACTTCCTCCATAATTTCAGACCTTGTACCTTTAGTAGAAAGGAATATTTGTCATGTCATCTGCACAGCTACAATCTAGTGAAGCACTTGGAGATTAGGAGGTTGTGAGATTTGGTTGTGAGGAGTGTGCATGATTATACTCTAGATGAATATTATCAATCCACTGCTTAGCTTGCCTTGGATGGGTTATAAACGAAGTACATATACTGTTCCATACATCCCTAGGCTTGTGGTTTTGGTTTCTGGACCAGGCTATGCATTGTGTTCTTGAGCAAGATACTTCATTTCACGTTGCTCCAGTCTACTTGGCTGGCGAAAATGAATAGCCTTGCAATGGACTGGCATCTTGACCAGGTGGGAATATATAACCCACAGAATGAGGGAAACCACCGTTATGAGCCTTGGCTTGGGAAGGACCTTTGATCCTAATTTCATTTCTTTTAACTATTCCTTAATAATAGATGTTAAAACATGTAGGAACACTTACCTTTTTTAGAATATTGATCATATTGAGATGTTGCTGAACTGTTTCAGTTATATTTGGTATCATGGAACTATTGATGGCACAAATGGCTGCTGATACTGCAGAAATGTTGGTATTTTGTGGAAATATGATGTAAGAGTTCAGTAATGTTGCGTTGCAGGCAATTTCTTTCAGACCAATGTAACCAGTTAAACTTAAAATCTATAAATCAAAGTAGAATTTTATAAGACTTAGCAGATATACATACACATATATAATATGTATATAATAAATCTCTCTCTCTCTCTCTCTCTCTCTCTCTCTCTCTATCTATCTATCTATCTTTCTGTCTGTCTGTCTGTCTGTCTGTCTATCTAAATACATGTGTGTGTGTGTGATATAAAAGAAAGAAAATGGAATTCATGAAACTATTTATTCAGAACCACTATAATCATTTTGACCCACTGTGCATCAGCACCTTGCAGGTGTTGACATCAGGTAACCACATGCTGTGAATGGGCTTTAAACAGCATACTACAAGGTGCATAACCATATATGAAATTATTTATATATATATATATATATATATATATGTATATATATATATATATATATATATATATATAATAATCTTATATATGGTTATATATATATATATATATGTATATATATATATATATAGATATATTCTTTTATTCTTTTATACATTTCAGCCCTAAGACTGTGGCCATGCTGGGGCACTGCCAATAAAATTCAAAAACCTTTCTGTCAGAAGTGAAATTTGAATCTATGTTTACATTCATGGACTAGAAGACTCTACATTCTGGTTAAGGTAATACACCTTGATTTTGGTACTTTAGAGTGTTTGACCATGTATATATATATATATATATATATATATATATATATATATATATATATATATATAATATTTGTAAAAAATGAAGTTCGAAAATGCTGCTGTATTATACAATTTTTAATTTTTATATATATACATTATAACATGTTCAGTTCCTGAAATGAACTTTATCAAAAAAAGTTATATATAAAAAAAGACAGCTCATGCCGTCAAACACAAGAAATTCATTTATAATACACAACGGAGTCAGACATCTTAGAGTTCATGTATAGTTGATATATAGTTCATGTATAGTTGATATATAGTTTGAAGTATATGTTCAAAGTGTTCGATGCAGTGGCCCACGGTGGCGATACGTATTCAATACAAAAAACAGATCAAAGTGGTGGAAAGCGGTCAATACAGAAGACTAATGTTTCCGAAAGAGCGAGGAATTCATTTTTACCTTAAGCAAATGTGATGACCCATGGTGGATGTTCGCTGGGTGGTTCTAATGAGTTTTTGTGAAGTGTTCGGTTTTATAATGCCTGTTAGGTGGTCAATTCAGCATAGTGTGACGTCATCAACGTTTTGACCAATATATATATATATATATATATATATATATACATATGTACATACACGCACACACACACAATAAACATATTTATTGGTTAACTGACTTGAGATTTATATATGGACCTAACTATCCATTTAGGAATCAACATTTATGTATGCCTAGTTTTTCTTCTTTTTCTTCTCTTCTCTTGTATGGAGAGATTAGCTAATTGATCTGTCTACTTAGCCCTTCTGGGAATTTCAATTGTAGGGTTAAGGAAGAATATAAAATTATATCTCCTCCTCCTCCTCCTCCTCCTACTACTACTACTACTACTACTACTACTACTACTACTACTACTACTACTACTACTACTACTACTACTACTACCACCACTACTACTACTACTACTACACACACACAACTGTGACAAGATAAGGTTTTTAATTAATCAGAATATTACAAATTGATATAATAATCACAATTATTATATCAAAACATATAATACAGGAAAATTCAAGCTTAGTTATTTTTGCCATAATTTATTTCATATGAAGTTGAAAGATGCGTTGCAAAAAAGGATTTTAACATGACAGTAATCTAATACTCTTTTATTCTTCTATTCTTTTTCTTGTTTCAGTCATTTTACTGCAGCCATGCTGGAGCACCGCCTTTAGTTGAACAAATCGATCCCAAGACCTATTCATTGTAAGCCTAGTTCTTATTCTATTGGTCTCTTTTGCCGAACCTCTAATTTACAGGGATGTAAACACACCAACATTGGTTGTCAAGCGATGGTTGGGGGACAGACACACACACACACACACATATTTATAAATATATATATTTATATATACAAAGTATGGGTGTTTAGGGGATTTAGTTGCCTTAACGTTTGTTGTCCGCTTTAACAATTATATATATATATGTGATGGGCTTCTTTCAGTTTCCACCTACCAAATCCACTCACAAGGTGCTATGCAGAGGGACTGAACCTGGAGCCATGTAATTAGGAAGCAAGCTTCTTACCACACAGCCACCTATAAAACTTGTAGTGTCACTCAGATGTGCCCTATTGAGTGACAGACGTGCTGTATTGAGATCTCGCTGGCAGCCATTAGCTGTTTGAGACCAGAGCGAGATCTCACAAACTTCCGGTGGGCATGCCCAATGAGACAGTAAGCCTTTCCAGAAGGACACCTATATAAGACAGCTCTTGAGATTGTTCACTCTCTGTTCCTATGTGCCTCTCATGCCAGAAGCAGCTCATCTCAGTAGCAGCAACTCGCTGCCTCACACATACAACACGGCGGACATTACACTACGTTAGAGATGGTTAACGAGAACCAAACTTCGAGCCTGTGAATAAATGTTATTTGGATTTGTTATCTCACTTTGTCTTCGACTTGATACTTCGTTTGACTGGATTTAAGTTTATAATAGGAGACACTAGATACCCTACCAGTATCTTGGCCAACAATGGCCTCTTGTTATAAGCTTATAACAATCACTCAATTATTACTCTACACATATTTTCACAATTTTTTTTTTTACATACCTCTTTTAAGTTTACTTTTGAGTTAAGGAAAGCTTCAGCGGCATCTTTGGGAAAAATATTCAGTTTGTCAACAAAGATTTCTTGTATTGCATCAGGATCTTTGAAAAGGTCTCGAATTGACACGCCCTTTTCTGTAAATATAAAAAAAAAAAAACATGCATAAATTCATTCTCTGCTTTTTTTAAACACACACATACACACACACAGATAGATGAACTCAGAAACACATAGACACACACAGAAACACACACACACACATATACATTATCATATACAGTAATCCCTTGCCATATCGCAGTTTACCTATTGCGGTTTATCATTTAAGCTTACATCGATTCCTCTGTCATGTTGTTTTGCATTTATAATAAAATAAATATATACAAATTATAAAAATAAAAAAAATATACAGTGCAGTACTGTTTCTACTTTGCGGATTTTCACCTATCGCGGGGTGTTTTGGAATGTAACATCCATGATAGTCGAGGGATTACTGTACATGCAAACATTTGAAAGATACAGAGAAAAAGAGAGAGAGAGACAGAAAGGCAGAGAGAGGGAAAGAGAGAGAGAGAGAGCAGGTAGTTTTCAGATGTTTTAAACCTTTCACTTGAATTGCCTTTTTTAATATTTTAACAGAAATCAATTATACTTAATAGGTTAAATTGAATCTTCATCTAAGCATATGACTGGCTGTGGATATCTATCATTGATAAGGCCCATTGAGGCTGAAATGCATCTGGTATTCTTGCTAGACACTTCTGGAACAGTTTTCATCTCCTTTTCATAGACATTGTGATTTAAAATAGAGCACTTGTATAAGAGATGTTATCGCTGGACTAATTCCACATTAACTTGCATATGAGCTGCTCAGGTAAAGAGTGAATTCATTACTCTAGCTTAGGAGTAGAATAGGTGGTATTGGCAGGAAAATAAAAGTGTCACTCAAAAGTGTTTCAGTCATTTTGATTGAACATCGACCCCTGGACTTATTCTTTATAAGCCTGGTACTTATTCCATCAGTCTCTTTTGCTGAACTACTAAATTATAGTTATACAGCTAGATTAGCCTTCATACTGGTGTTCAAGTGCGTGTATGTGTGTATGCATAAATATATATATGTATGTGTGTATATATACATACATATATATATATTGTGACTCTATCCTATACTGTCTTCTTCTCCCATCCTTTTCTAATTCCCTTTTCTCCCTTTCACCATTTTCTATCTGTCTCTCTCGCTCTCCCCCTCTTTCTCTCTCTCATTGCTCACACGTGACTATCATCCATCTTTCTTTTCCTCACGTGACCATCTTTCTTTTCCTGCATGGGCGTTCAAAGGACTGGATGTTTTCTTACTCTCTCTCCCCTATCTCTTCTTATTTCAAAAAAAATATTTCTCCTAGCATTCACTATTTTCTTCTTATTCTGGTCTAATGATACTCCATATTTGTTTTCATTCAGTTTTCTTGTTATGTCTCCATTGTCCTGTTTTTGTTCCCGACTTTCACCCTCCATAAATCCTAAATTTTATTTTTGGAATTCATGGCAGCAACTGTCCTTGAAAACTCATATTGTCATTGAATGCTTGAAATGAGGAGTACATAGACAGCCGATAACTGATGAAGGGTTGTTCTCTGTGTTTAATTGTCCTATTTTCCAAATTTTTCTCTTGTTTGCGTATTTAACTCATTTGTTTTCATATTTCATGTTATTTACACAGTATATACATTATTTATATTAATATATATATATGTATATATATCTCGTGGCCGATGCCAGCGCCGCCTCGACTGGCTTGCGTGCCGGTGGCACATAAAATACACCAATCCGACTGTGGCCGTTGCCAGCCTCGCCTGGCACCTGTGCAGGTGGCACGTAAAAAGCACCCCCTACACTCACGGAGTGGTTGGCGTTAGGAAGGGCATCCAGCCGTAGAAACATTGCCAGATAAGACTGGAGCCTGGTGCAGCCTTCTGGCTTCCCAGATCCCCGTCGAACCGTCCAACCCAAGCTAGCATGGAGAACGGACGTTAAACGATATGATGATGATGATGATGATGATATATATATATAATATATATATATATATATCAATCTATATATATATATATATATTATATATATATATATATACATATATATAATGTATATAAGTTTGTATGCATGTATATGTATATATGTATATATATCATCATCATCGTTTAACGTCTGTTTTCCGTGCTAGCATGGGCTGGATGGTTTGACCGGGGTCTGGGAAGCCAGGAAGCTGCACCAGGCTCCAGTCTGATCTGGCAGTGTTTCTACAGCTGGATGCCCTTCCTAATGCTAAACACTCCGTTAGTTTATTGGGTGCTTTTTACGTGCCACCGGCACAGAAACCAGTCAAAGCAGCACTGGCATCGGCCACATTCGGATGGTGCTTTTTACGTGCCACCGGCACAGGTATCACAACTACTATTTCCATTTGATATTTATTTCGATGTTCATGTACTTGACTCAATAGGTCTCCTCAAGCACAGCAGGTCGTTCTGCAAGCCAAGGTACTTTGAATGGGCTGGGGCTATGCAAAACTGGTGCAGGAAGCAGCCTGGGTCTTTGCAGTCACAGCATATCTCCAGAGATCTCGGTCCTTCGTCATTGCCTCCGTGAGGCCCAATGCTCGGAGGTCATGCTTGACTACCTCTTCCCATATCTTCCTGGGTCTACCTCTCCCCATGTATATATAAGTATATATGCATGCATATGTATATGTGCATATATACATATATATATATATATATATATATATATATATATATATATATATATATATCTTGGTTGGCATCCTTTTTGTCTCGGGAGACAATGGAGTTGCACATAAAGTAGTCTGGTCCGGCTTTTACATTTCATGTCCTGATACATTTCCTGCTGTGGCTGTGTAGTCCTATCCTGGACAAACACTCCCTCTGGCAGGTACCACAAAGGTAGCGAAGACTGTTCCTGGCTGGTTGTAATGCCATAGTTTTTTGTTGACGTCTTTTCTTGTCTTTCCATTTCTCCTCTCTCTCTCTGTCACTCCTTTATATTCCCTCTCTTACGGTACGTCGCCAGTCTCCACGGTTGCCGGCAACTGCCTCCCAACCGCTAATATTGATGCTGCAGGCCTTCATGTCCCTTTTGCAAACATCCTTGTAACGTAAGAGCGGTCTACCCACAGACCTAATACCCCTAGCAAGCTCTCCGTAGAGTATGTCCTTGGGGATTCTGTCATCTTTCATACGGCTAAATGCCCAAGCCATCTCATACGTCTTTGCGTGAGGAGTGCAAACATGCTTGGTATTCCTGCTTGCCTGAGGA
The DNA here is from genome assembly GCF_006345805.1 of Octopus sinensis. Classification (NCBI taxonomy): domain Eukaryota; kingdom Metazoa; phylum Mollusca; class Cephalopoda; order Octopoda; family Octopodidae; genus Octopus; species Octopus sinensis. Next base: position 93,293,465 of record NC_042997.1, on the reverse strand, counting down.
CATCTTTGTTGGGGATATGGTTCTGCCATTTGATGCGGAGGATTTTCCGGAGGCAGCGCAGGTGAATGATGTTTAGGCGACACTCTTGGCGTGTGTATAGTGTCCAAGTCTCACTTCCATACAGTAGAGTGCTAAGTACACATGCCTGGTAGATCTTCATTTTCGTGGTCTTGGTCAGCTTATTGTTGTCCCAAGCCCATTTGGAGAGTTGGGCCATCGCAGCAGCTGCCTTGCCAATGCGTATATTGAGCTCAGC
>NC_042997.1:93258209-93288209 GCF_006345805.1 Octopus sinensis | reverse complement strand
ATATATAACAACAAAAGCAATTAAAAATATTGCTGTAAGAAATATGCAATTACCTGTCTTCTGCAATATGAGCCTCCTTAAAAATATCTTTGGTTTCACATTGATTGTTAAGATTGCAAGCGAAATTTTGTATGAATGGTACCATGCCTGCACTGGGCATAGCACGTGTGGGATAATGGCCTGAAATCATTAAAAGAAGCATTTCTTTTATTACATTGCCAAAATGTATTAATATAATAATAAACAATGCCTAAAAAGATAATAGATTTATTTATGCTTATATCTTTATATCTTAAGATTAATTTCTATATCTATGTATGTGTGTATAAATGTTATTATTTTACAGGATTACACTGATTTCATACAATTTTTGGTTAATTATAGTTGAATAATCCTTAAAGCCTGCAAAGCTTATGAATGATGCCTCTGCCTTTCATTAATTCATAAAATATCTGTAGGTGTTTATATTTATATAAACATACATACATGCATACATACATACATACATACATACATACATACATACATACATACATACATACATACATACAGACAGACATACATGCATACATACAAGCACATTTGTGTATGTGTGTGTGTGTGTGTGTGCGCGTGTGTATAAATATACATACAAGAGTTAAGGAATAGAGATTCTATCTACTCTATTCCTTAACTCCTGTTTTTTATTTGCATACCTGGTTGCCTACCGTGAAATTAAAAAAAAAATTTTTTCAATTTATCATACTTTAGTAAGAAAAAATCCACAACCTTCTGTCTAAATAAACTGCTATTGTCCCTGAAAATTGTTTTTTTTATATTTTACAGATTGCTTGAAGCTAACGTTCTTCCTACACTTTGATCCTTGGATCTTTATATGTATATAATATAAACACACACACACATATATATGTATAAAACATATATATTTATATACTTATATGTATGTGTGTGGATATCTATGTGTATATATGTATATGCATATACATACGCATATATATATGTATATCATATATAATTATAATTAAGGGTATCTAAAAGATACCATCATGCTAGAGATAGCAGTCAAAACTTGACTCTAAAACCACATCAAATATTCATACAGCACCAGGAGAGAAGACAGAGACAAAATAAACTAGCAAAAACTTGAGAGAATTGGGTAAGTGAATGATATGTCTGTTATTATTCATTTGCTTATATATATATATATATATATATATATATATATATATATATATATATATATATATATATATATATATATTTTCATCACCATCATTATCATATGATATCCGTTTTTCATGCTGGCATAGGCTGGATGGTTTGACAGGAGTTGGCAAGCTGGAGAGCTGCATCAGGCTCTAGTCATCTGTTTTGTCCTGGTTTTTATGACTGGATACGCTTCCTTATAGCAACCACTTTACTGAGTACACTGGGTGCTTTTTACATGGCACCAGTATAGGTGCTCTTTATGTAGCACCAGCACAGCTGCTTTTTTATGTGACACCAATACCAGTAGGGTTGCCAAGTAACTTGCAAGACAAAGATCTCTTAGTTAAAAGGAGTGGAACATAGGGAAATGGCTATGTGCCAGGCAAAAGTATGATAGAGAGACAAATAATCATCTTACTATAGAGGAGAAAGAAGGATAAGGAAGGTGTGTGTAAGTGGGAAGGCATGACCAAAAAAGGACACGCATGCATGTGCATCTGGCCATGATTCCACTTAGCCTGATGTTTCTTCTCTAACACAGCAAATTGACTGAGTCTCAGTCAGTTGTCATTTTCTCTGTGTGGCTCAACAACCAAAGATCATATCTCACCACTTAATCCAATGTCATCCTAGGTCTGCTCCTTCCACATATTCCCTCCACAATTAGAAATTAACACTTCTTTATGCAGCTGTCCTCATCCATCCTCATCACATGGTCGTACCAACACAGTTTTCTCTCTTGTGCACTATATCTGATTTGTCTTATACACAATTTTTCTCTTAAAGCATTTACACTCTGTTGTACATGCACACTGACATTGCACATCCAACAAAGCATGCTCCTTTCGTTTCTTTCAAGCTTTTGCATGTCCTCTGCAGCCACAACCCGTGTTCCATTGCCTTGTAGCATGGCTGTATGTACACAGGCATCATACAATTTGCCTTTCACTGTGAGGAAGAGGCCCTTTGACACCAATAAAAGTAGTAGCTCTCTGAATTTTGCTCAGCCCATTCTTATTATAGCAACTACACTCTCAGAGTATCCTCCTCTTAGTCACCTAAACAACAGAAGCTATCTACTACCTCTAAGGATCTCCCCAGGCATTATAGGAAGTCTATTTCTTGTATGGTCTTAGTGTTTATTGTATGGTCTTAGTGTTTAAAGCCACACACAAAGATTACTTTCTTAAACATCCTGTGATTTTACTACATCTCTTATCTGTCCATAGCTTGCACTATGTTTATAATGATCAAATGTTTGTGTTCATATAAGCTAGATACCTCCATGAAATTGACACTGCCTATATAGGTGTGTTTGCATGCACACACCAAGTGTCAAAACAATCACAGAGCAATTTGAAATAAAGTGTTTTTCTTAAGAACATAATGGTCTGCCAATTCCAGGAATCAAACCCACGACCAACAATCATGAATGCAGCACCATAACCACTAGATCATGTACTACACTTTATGCTTTACTTTATTATATGTTTTATTCTCCTTCTTCTTATTATTTTTCTTAATTGCCCTCTGTCTGTATCTATAACTTAGCAACAGAATCTGTCCTTAGTCATTCCTACTTAAAGGCTTAAGCCTATGGTCATTAACATGCTGTATTAAATTTGAGTGAAACAGAGTTCATTTAACGAAATACTCCTTATTACATCACTTGATGTAATATAGTTAGAAGATGGATATAATATCCAGGCAGATATCGAATTGGTTCCTTCTGATGGTGCATTTTTGGGAAATCTTCCTTTAGCTCCCATCTGATGTTCAAGCTTATTTCTTGGCTGCTTAAAGTGTAAAGTACAATATTGATAATAAGGAGAATGAGGAGAATGAAGAATTTGAACATTCAAACTTTGTTTATTTCCAATTAGTTTATTCATATCAATAGTCTGACATGTTTTGATCACACCAACTATATATGTATGTATATATATATATATATATATATATATATATATATAATCATATCGAAGGGAAATGGAAATTAATAGAAATTTTCACTTCCAGTGGCCTAGCATGTAAAAATTCAGTCCAAAGACTATGCATTAGTCATAAAATACAGTGTACATTTAAACACATAAGGAATCCACTCATGGGATTCATCATACTAGAAAGAACAGCTAGGTTCTATAACCACAAAATGAGGGTTATAGAACGTAGCTGTTCTTTCTAGCATGAGGAATCCCACGAGTGGATTCCTTATGTGTTTAAATATACACTGTATTACACACACACACACACACACACACACACACACACACACACATACACACACATATAGTTAATCCAAACATGAACAAAAAGAAAACACAACAACGCAAGGACGTGGAACAAGTATAGTGTTATTGGATCCTCAGGAAAGGAAATAAAGAAGGAGAATTTAACGTTTTGAGTGGAGCTCTTTGTCAGAAACATAGAAAAAGGAAAAGTTCAAGGAAGGGAAGATGGGGAATGCATGTATGTATGCCTGTATATATATATTATTTAAAACAGTTTAATTTGGCTCCATGTGACATAAATTTTCATGCATTACCAAAAGGAAAAACTATAATTGCCATTAAATATGACTAAGGGTGTCTAAACACTTACATTGCTATATGTAAGAACTAAACTGCTCTAATGTTCTAATCAAAGCATCTCAGCAGAGTTGAGCTGTCCCTACTGATGAGGCTATGGTTAAAGCCCAAACTGACTGATCAGTGTAGGGAATTCTTAACCAGTGCTTTCAGGTAATTATGGTCCCTGCCTGCCTGATTGCATGCATGTATGTATGTATGTATGTATGTATGTATGAATGAATAAATGACAAGAAATATAACAGTCTTTTATGTGAAGAAACATTGAGCAGCTCAGTAAGTTAAAATAATGAATAGGAAGTTAGATACACAGGGACAGTTGCTGCATAAAAACTTCACCGTAAAGTAGGTGCTTGCACAGTATAAGTAATTAGGGGAGACATTTTAGTTAACTGTCACTTCTTAGATTATATTAATTCTGGCAATTTCTCATTTCAAGTTAGAGATCTAAAAATGATGAATGAAAGTTGCTATAATTTTCATAGAAAGTATCATCGTCATCATCATTCAACGTCCATTTTTCCATGGTGGCATGGGTTGGATGTCTTGACAGGAACTGGTAAGGCTAGGGGCTGCACCAGCTTCCATAGTCAATTCTGGTTTGGTTTCTATGGCTGGATACCCTTACCTTCAATTAAAACTGTAAAACTAAAAAAGATATTGTCACAGAATTTAAAGATGTTTGTAGTGCTAGGAACTTAATTGACAATAATTAGTCAAATTATCTTTAAATAAGTCCTGCATGATGTGCCATTGTTGTTTTCAAAATAATATGTTACTGTTATCAATGTCTAAAACAATTACAACATAATACATATACTCACATTTTCCCACTTTGAATGGTGGTATGCCAGATCGGATTATAGCCACAATGGTAAAAACAAAAATTGGCCATAGTATTTCAAGTAGCAGCAAAGACTGAAAGAGATAGAAACATATAATAAATAAGATATTTACAAAATATTAAAGTACTATTATTTTATTATTATTATTATTATTATTATTATTATTATTATTATTATTATTATCATTTTTATTATTGTTGTTGTTATTATTATTAATATTATCATCATCGTTATTATTATTATTAAAATGGTGTGAACTGGCCGAATATTTAGCACACAGGATGAAATGCTTAACAGTATTTTGCCTGTCTTTATGTTCTGAGTTCAAATTCCACGAAAGTTGACTTTGCCTTTCATCCTTTTGGGGTTGATAAATTAGATACCAGGGAAATATTAAGGTCGATGTAATCAACTATACCTCTCCCATCAAATTTCAGGCCTTGTGCCTATAGTAGAAAGGATTATTATTATTATCTGCCCGCACTCGTCCAGTGCCCGAGTATTGCTGACCTGTGGGTTTATGTCGAACAGCTACTGTCATGTATAGGACGGCTCTGGCTATCAGCTGTATCCATAGTGAAGATTTCCCCACCAACCTTCTTTAACCGGGAGGGTAAGTCAATTTTCCTTTGTCTAGTGGCTGTAGCAAAAGAGGTGGTATGGTGGATCCATTTGAAAGGGCTAAAATCAGACACTTTCCTCTTTGGCCTTCTCCTCCTTACCACCACCATCCATCATTATTACTGATGGCAGTGAGCTGGCAGAATCATTATTTTCCAGACAAAAGTACTTGGCAGCATTTTCTCCAATTTTGCGTTCTGGGTTGACTTGACCTTCCATATTTATGGGGTCAATAAAATAAGTACCAGCTAAGCACTGGGACTGATGTAATTAACTTACCCACTACCCTGAAATTGCTGGCCTTGTGCCAAAATTTGAAATCATCATCATGATTATTATTATGGTACTAAGTGGTTGTTGTTGTTGTTTAACCCCTGGGCATTTATGATTCAGCAGATAAGACCAATAGTATTTCAGTTTTGTTTCAGACTGTGTTTAGAATTATTGTATCCAAATTGTTTTTTCCCATCTGTTTTAAAGAGCAGAGAGTAATTTGGCTGTTATTTTTACTTGACTCAATGACTACCATTGTTGTTGTTGTTGGTGGTGGTGGTATTTATGTTTGCAGTGAGGAAGTTTTTGTAATGGTAGTAGTGTTGGTGTTGGAATTATGATTTCTCTAGAGTTCATTGCAAATACAGGTAAAGCTAGTTCATCATTCTTTTCCTTCATGGCAGAGATGATGCATATTCCTCACTGAATATACACCAACTCTTCTGGTAAACTGGATCTAACTTTTTCCACTGGATCAACTGAATTTTGTGTGGCAATCCAACAAAATATTTCTCAATCCTAAAATGCAATTACTGCTTACTGTGCATTATAGCATCTAAAGTAGCTATTTAGAGCCATGTAGATTTGGTAATTGAAAGACAAGTGTCTTGGTTATGGTTCTAATGTAGCATCTGTCACATCAAATATATCATTGATTCTTTTCTTGATTGTCAAGCACTATAAAATAATAAATTATGCTTGTTCTCTAATGCCACAACAAGTAAGTATATATGTACATATGACAAACTCTCCCACCAAAGATGATGTATGAGTGTTCAGTTTTTGCCAAACAACCTGCACAAATTATTTGTTTATAATGATCAAATGTATGTGCTGCTCATTAGCTCATTCCCTCCATCAGATCGACATTGCCTGTACAGGTGCACAGTGTACCAGGCATCAGGTGTTGAAGTGATCACAGAGTAATGCAAGGTGAAGTGTTTTGCTCAAGACTATAGTGCACCACTCAGTCTAGGAATTGAATTTATACAGCAAAAGAAACAGAGACAAGCTGTATCATTTTACCATCCAAAAGGGTTTTTAACCCAATATATCATCACTTCTAAATATACCATTAAAGTTATTTGTTTATATATTTCTTACTTTCTTGTTGGTAAGATCAGTGTCTATTTGATGGACACACGTCTTGAGATTACTTTAGTGTAATTGGTTTGCATTCCTGTAATGGGTTCAGAAGATACATGGTTCTAGTTCTGCATTTGGCCCCATTTATTTATTTCTTATTTCTTTCATCTAAGAGATTTTCAAAACAATTATTTATAGCTGTATACACTTTGAAATACACTATTAAAATGATTTATTTACAAGATATATGTCAGCAGTAAAGTTATTGTAAATCTCTGTAAAAGAAGTTGAGATCCCCACTGAAATAAGTCTTTGACTCAATTTTATTTCCTAGATATAGTTATTTCCCTTTACAAATATAGTTTTCTTAGGGAAAGGCAGGAAAATCATAACTTGTACTTCCACTCCTCCCAAAATTCTATGGTTGCATACTTATCTGGAGCAGTCAGGAGGAAACTGCTGCAGCATAAGCAAAAGTTGTTAAAGATGTTATAGCTACACTTATTTCTTAATTTCTTTGTCTTAAGAAAGCAAGATACATACATACATACATACATACATACATACTACATACATACATACATACATGCATACATACATACATACATACATGCATACATACACACACACACACACACATATATATTTATATATATATATATATATATATATATATATATATATTATATATATATATATATATAATATATATATATATATAATATATATATCATAGAGACAGGCAAGGCTGTATAGTTGGTAAAAAACTTCCTTTGCAACAATGTGTCTTGGGTTCAGTCTTATTGCATGGAATTTTGAACAAGTGTTTTCCACTATTGCTCTTAGCCATCCAAATTCTTGTGAGCGGATTTGATAGGCAGAAGCTGAAAGAAGCTCAATGTATATGTAATTTACATATGGAATTTATATAACGATACGGTTGTACATTGGGTAAATATGTTTGAAAGTTGTGGTTTCTTTGGTTTGTTTGTTCCCTAACAACATTCATTTTAGTGCTGTTGACACTGCCGGATTGAATGATACTGCTCAGGTGTTGAAACCATAATGATATCCGTGGGGCAGCTGATGATGGACGTATGTTGGATTGTTGCTATGGCTGTTTTTGTATATGTGTATTAGTATTAGTGGATTGTTGGTATGGCTGTAGAATAGTATTATAACATCCTTTTTGATATATATATATTTGTGTGTGTGTGTGTGTGTGTGTGTGTGTATATGTATGTATGTGTGTGTGTGTGTATGTATGTGTGTGTGTGTGTGTGTGTGTGTGTGTGTGTGTGTGTGTGTGTTTGTCTCCCAAGTGAAAGCACATAGCTTAGTGGTTAGGGTATTTGACTCACAATTGTAAAGTCATGAATTTGATTCCCAGTGATGTGTTGCATTCTTGGGCACTTTATTTCACATTGCTCCAGCCCACTCAATCAGCAAAAATGAGTTGTACCAATAATTCAAAGTACTGGCCTTGTCATATCCTGTGTCACACTGAATATATCTAAGAACTACATCTGTGGAGTGCTCAGCCACTTGCATTTTAATTTCATGAGCAAGCTGTTCCATTGTTTGGATCAACTGGAACACTCATTGCCAAAGTCAACAAAGTGCTAGTTATATTAAGTCTAATATCTAAGTTGGTAAAGGTGAGATTTGAACTCAGAAGGAAAAAAACAGTAAATAATTACACCTCTTTAAGGTTTCTGCCAGTATACAGCCCTCATCTGGTATGAGGAGGTGCTGAAAATTCCTAGCTTAAAGGGTATTGTAGAAGGTCTGGTTGGAGGCCCAACCTTTTGAGTTCTTTCACATGGCTTAGAAAAACTGAAGGACCACTGCAATAAGAGTTGAATCTGAGAGGGGAATATGTTGGATAGAATATGTCGGATAGAATCTGAATAGGGAATATATTGGATAAAATCATAATTAACTGATCCCTCTGTATTTTTTTAAACCAAAACCAGGAACTTTTCAGTACCCCTTCGTACATTACCAAACTCAAAAGATGAAAGAAATAGTTAATAGTAGTGGGATTTGAACTCAGATTACAAAGTGTTGGAATAAATAGTATAAGGCATCTTCTGTCTATTCACTAACTAAAATATATCCTTGCTTAAGACTCCTATATTCCCAAGAATGATACGATTGATGTTCTTAAACAACTGTAAGTCAATAACTGTAGAAAATTATGAGCAAGGTGTGGTTTTCCAAGGGATAATGACATAGAAGGAAATATTGTGAATATTATGTAACAGGAGCATTGAGTTAGCAGCAAAGAGAGCATTGGATTAAATGTTTTATAGTATGTAAACTTGTCTCTCTAAGCTTTTAACTTCAAATTTATCCAGGGTAAACTTTGTCTTTCCTTAAAAAGTACCAAAATTATAGTTGGCTTAATTCAATTGACTTCCTATTTCCTGCTAGTAAAAGTTGGTTTTGTAAAGAGAAACATCCATATTGTACCATGCTTAAAAGTTTTCTTGTGCACTTATTTATTAACCCTTATCTGTTCTCATCATTAACATCATATTTATTATTGGTTTACACCCAATTTTTCTGACTGCTAAGGACAAAGTGGATTAGAAAAAATCTGATTTTTGTGATCATCAATCCATTCTCAGTGAACAATATGCCAAAACTTTGGTGTGAAATTAAAAAAAGAAAGAAATAAAAACATGTAATAAACTGGGTACATAAACAATAATCTGGCTACAAATAATCTGTGACATGTCTGTCTAGACTGACAAAGTGAACCCTCCATATATAAGGATTGAGAATCTGTACTCTGTTAGACATTGTAGTCCCTTCTGATTAAAATATTGCTCTGAAAGAGGTGGAGTCACCATCAAAATATAAAGAACTTGAAGTAGAGGGAAGCAAGATGAGGGAAAACTGACACTGAAAGGAAAATGATAACACACTACTAATGATAATTGGAGCATTATGTACGATAAACTTGAACATGAACAAAAAATATAAAAGAAATATACCAGGTTTATAGTGTTACACACAATGTCAAAAAATCACCCTGCCAGGCACAGTTTATATTCTACTGAAGACAAAAATAGACCTCAGAACATAAAGCTGGAGAAAATGCCACTAAGCATTTTATGCAGCACGCCAACGATTCTGCCAGCTCTCTGCCTCAACTTGCCAATCAACAATGAAACCCAATATTTCTTAAGCTGAGATGGGGTAGTGTTCCCTTATGAGTATTGTGATCTCATAAGAGTAGTATGCTTTGAGGGGGAGTGTCAAGATGTTTCTCTTGAGTAAAATATTGAAACTAGGTACAATATTTATATTTTGAGCCTATTAAAAAACAGTCTTTGATGTATTTGATTAGTAAAATCTCATCAAGCACAAGGCAGCCATTAGCTACTTTTCAATTATTAAATGTTTTTGGTAAAATGATTTATTGAGTCTAAATGATTTCACATTTGTTTTATATTTAAAATCATAAATTTAACTAAATACTAATATATGCATTTGATCCATTAGCACTAGTAATAAAATTTATAATATCTTATTTAAAATTTAAATTGTAATATGTGTATTTTTCACAAGTAGATGTTACAAGAGAGATAGTCATTTCTTTAAAATATTTGGTGGGATTAGAACTTTGGATTTGAAATTAAGGAATTACAGGAAAAAAGATGCATAGAATTCACACATTTAATTTTTTTTTTCATGTTTTGGGTTACTTATTACAAAGTTATTAAATTTCTAGTTGGTTGTAATTATGTGTAGCACTATATCATTCCTTTCAGAAATTGTCAGTATGATATAACCTATGATTTATTAATAAAATATTTTCTCAAGAAAGGTATTTCATAACAGATGGAAAATAATTAGCCAGGAAGAAATTCATCGAATGTGCAAGGCCATCTTAACATTATCAGCCCCCTGGCAAATCAGTGCATTGGGACCTATAGTATTTATTTATCAACAACAAGCCACAGTATACTTACATCAGAATTAGGTCCCTTGACTTATGAAGTCCCCAGGCAAATCAATGAACTGAGCCCTGTAATATTTATTTATTGACAGCAAGCCACAACATACATAAACTAGAATTTGGTTCCCTGATCAGTGTGACCCCCACTCCCCGCCAGGCAACTGCCCAGTGTGTTTATGCCTCAAGATGTGGAAAGGGACTCTGAACCACAAAAGGCTGAGAGTCATTACATAACCCCACGCAATCACTAAGCAATATAATAACAAAATACTCTTATACGCTAGACATCCAATACAATAACAAACCCCATACACCATCAGCAGCTCACACAGATTATGTTCCACACAATTGTCATTTTATAATATAACATAACCTATAACCCACTTGCTATCAAGAGACTCCATGGCCACTTGTCCTGCAAGACTTAGCAGCCAAATATCCCTCAAATTATACTTTATCATCTTGAAAACATGCTGGAACACATGCTGGATAATGTAGTCTTAGATAGACATTACCAAGGCAAAAAGAGGACTTGGCTGAAAAGCCACTGATCCTAGGTCTGCTGATTCAGGGTTAAACAACAATATGACTCACCTACCACATGTTCAAAACCAGTGTTCTTCAAGATTGAGTATTTTGGTGGGATGAGGGGCATAGGTAAGTAACAAGTGAGTAAATCTTACCATAAAGTTTTTATAAAAATTCCTTTTAAATCAATCGATCAATCAGTCTGTCTGTCTGCCTGCCTGCCTACCTGCCTACCTGCCTGCCTGTGTGTTTATCTATCTATCTATCTATCTATCTATCTATCTATCTATCTATCTATCTATCTATCTATCTATCTATCTATCTATCTATCTATATATATATATATCTGTCTGTCTGTCTATATATAATATATAATATATATATAATATATATATATATATATATATATATAATATATATATATATATACGCGAGAAAGAAGCAACAAGAATGGATAGGTTTTTAGTACAATCGTTTCATACAAGGACAGGCTTTATTAAAAGTTGTAAAAATTACAGCATATAAACGTGTCCCGTACTCATCAGCTAAAATACATGTGAGTTCTCTAGACATCCTAGTGGTTGAGGCTATACTCATGAAGTAATGTAGATAATTAAGTAACACAAACAGATTTCCAAAGTTCATTAAATTTCTTTAAAGATGATGTACAGTCTTATCACAGAATTTTTAAAAAGTTCTAATAGCATCACAGAGAAGGTGACCTAATCCATAGAGCACATATGAAATTCCAGAGATATGATGAGGGATTACATACTCACAGAAGGCAAATTTATCCATTGTTAATCACAACGAGGTGGGTCTCAATTCCTGCTTATTAGCATTACAGAGAGGGTGAATTAATCCTTTGTATAGATGCACAATTTCCAATGGTGTAGATGTAAGTTTCCAGAGAAACGAAGAGGAATTTCATATTCACAGGCGATAAATTTATCAATGGCTGAACACAATGAGGTAGGTATCAGTTCTTGTTATATGATTAGGTATTTGCCTAATTATATATATATATATATATATATATATAATATATATATATATATATATATATATATAATATATAATATATATATATATACACACACATGCATATATGGGTACAGGACGTCAACAACTGTTCAAACAGCACGAAATATGTCAACAAACGAGTTAAATACGTAAACAACGAGAAAAATGGAAAACAGGATAAGTAAACACAAACAAATGACCCTTCATCAGTTGTTGGCTGTCTATCAACTCCTCATTTCGAGCATTCAACGGCAGTTTGAGTCTTCAAAGGCAGTTGCTCCCATAAATTCTAGCAACTGTCTTTGATGACTCATATTGTCGTTGAATGCTCGAAATGAGGAGTTGATAGACAGCCAACAACTGATGAAGGGTCATTTGTTTGTGTTTACTCGTCCTGTTTTCCATATTTCTCGTTGTTTACATACTTCATGTTGTTTGACCGGTTGGTAACGTCCTATACCCATATGTGCATGTATATATATATATATATATATATATATATATATATATATATATATATATAATATATATATATATATATATATATAATATATATATATATACATACATATATATACTATATATAATTTACTACTTATTATATATATATATGTAGATAGATAAATAGATTGATAGATAGATAAATAAATAGATAGATTAATAGATAGATATACAGATATGTGTGTTGATCTTTGTGTTGTCCCACAACTTGATAACTATTGTTGGTTTGTTTACATCCACGTAAGCTTGTGGTTTAGCAAAAGAAACTGATATAATAAATACCAGGCTTTAAAAAAGCATTCTGAGGTTGATTTATTCGAATACCCCCCCCCCACTCAAGACGGTGCCTCAGCATGCCCACATACCAATAACTGAAAGGAGTAAAAGATAAGAATTTAAAAAATGCCACCATCACTAAGTGTAACATCATATCCATGGACCAAAACTATGTCGAGTTGGGGATTGCATACTTAAACGAGATTTCATAATCACAATATTATAATTGAGTCATCTAGTTGTGTTTCTCTTATATCTATTGAGACCCATCTACAGGCTGAGCATGTTTATTGAGAGTAGCAACTGTTTGATAGTATATACAGTTGTTGTCATTTTAAATAGGCATAATGTCGTCTGCTTTTAGCAAGATTGAAGTCCCTTTTTTCATGTTCGATGTCAACATGTGACAAAATCGCTTTTTCTGGAACTGTGATGGATTCTCCCAACAAGGCATGTGTTAAAAGAGAATATTCAACATGATTAAAGATTCCTTTAAAAGAAAAAGTTTGGATGGTAACGGTAGGAAAGCTTTTGGTGGAATTCGAAAAAAATTTTGATTCTTTAAAATAGGGAAAGTAGCATGTTTAAGCCTGGATAATTATATTCATATTGAAATTTCTTGCACATGTTCATAAGCCATATTTTTGGTGATTACAGGAAAAGCACAAGGAATTAGACCGATTCTGAAAAATTTCTGTTTTAGACTGTTAGGTACAGTTTACTTCTACAGTTCTCCACCACAAAAGCCCATGGCTACAACAACAGAAACTCTTAGGAACAGCTGAAAACATGATGATGACGATGATGATGATGATGATGATGATTTTGTCTCTAAAATTATTAATACAGTTGCTATTTCGTTACCTACAAGCATATTGCCCAGAGTAGGCATACTCGCTCAAACCATGTTCCTCACTCCCACCCAATAATCAAATGAATTTACTGGACACAGCATGTCCTTCTCTGCATCCGTTTTCCCTCTCCAACCATCACCTCCTACTCTACCATTATTTTCTTCTCCTTTCCAAGTGAAACTTGAAAAATCAATGGGGGTTTGGCCAATATGAAACTCTTTATTCAGCCTTTTCTGTAGCTTCTGCTTCTCACCTTCTTTTACCATCACCACCAAAGAATTTTAGGGGAGGGTAATAATCAATACCATCGTCCGCAGTATTTGACTTGGACTTTATTTACCCCAAAGGGATGAGGGGCACGTCGACCTCAGTAGTTGAACTGAGATAACTGGTTCTGATTTAGGCACATGGCTAGTAATTTTGAGGGATGGGGTTAGTCTATTACATTGAGTCCAATATCTAACTTGTATCTTTTTTTTCGACTATCAGAGGGATGGAAGACAAAGTCTTAGTGGGATGAATTATAATTTAGGCACAAGGTCAGAACTTCTGAAGGTCGTGAGCTAGTTAATGAAAGAATAAGTTGACCTTTGTGCTTCGAACTCAAAACATAACAAGCCAGAAAAAGAAAACCGCAAGGTATTTCGTATAACGCTCTTACGGTTTTACTAAGCCATAAGAATTACTAACTTGGGCATAAGACCAAAATTTTAGTAGTAGAATTGAGTAACTTAAATCATCTTCAGTACTAGAATGGTATATAGTTAATCAAACCCGGAAAGAGGCAAAGCAAAATAGGTCGCAGTGGAATCTGAACTCAGAACATAAGCAGTACTTTAATAATGGGAACTGAATAAAGTGTGTGACTTACTGGTTGACGTCTTCTGAGCAAAATGTGCTTTTTCAATAGCGTAAAGAATTGGTACAATGGTTTCATACCGTGCACATAGAGAAACTGTTTCTACTCTCCACAAATCTGGAATATAAAAGAATAAAAATACAGGTCACTATCCGTAACGACAACAATTACGCAGAGAAAGTTATTGTTGTTGCTGATCATGTTGTTGATGATAATGGTGATGATTGTGGTGATGATGGTAACAATGATAGCAAGATTGATAGCAATAAAACACAATGAGGATGAACCCAAGAATCACACACTATATACACAACACCTGTAGTACGGATGTCAGCAATGAAGAAAGTATGCTATATAATTTGCCGAATGCACTCGTGCATCCAGACAACTTCAACAAAAATCAGACATCATTACATGATATGGATTGAATGATGATCTAAACGAAAGAACTCTGGACTCTAGCATACCTGTTACTTCTTAAATGAGGCTAATAATGACGGTTTTGACACCAAAACAATGCAGGCAAGGATTTCTTTCCGCTAGGTACAAGGTTCTTTTCATTTTTTTTTTTGTAAAGTGAGATAATGATATATATTTCTTTATTGCCCACAAGGGGCTAAAAAATGTTAAGATCTAATCATTCCCGGTGGGATTCGAACTCATGACCTCTGGATTAGAAGAGGTCCAGCGCGCTATCCACTGCGTTACAGGGACAAGGCATGTGGGATAATGATATAGTCTGGGCTTCAGTACAGATGGATCATTAAAAATTCTGCATTATACCTGAAATCAAACTTCATTGGTTCACTCATACTCACAAGACTCCTGGAAATTACATGTTTTACAAATGCTATTTCTCTTTTCATTCATGAATTTATAAATAAATCTTCATTAACATTATTTCGTAACGTAAACGATTTCTAATTATGCATTCGTTGTCATTTCATAGCTAAGGTTATTCAACACTTGAACTCATTTGGTGATAAGCAGAATCACGTCTATAATGTGATATTATTCTGGTGGTCTTGGCATGCGTGTGTTCGTGTGTTACACCCATAACCGAAGCACGGAATCGAAGACATAATCGAAATCGATAACTCACAGAAACAACTTAATGAAAATCTATTTAGGCACGAAAGTAGGAATAAGAAACTTTATAAAATGTGGAATTTCTCCATTTTAAATTAATCATTCAAAGAATTCAGATTATAGATTAATATTTTAAGAGTTACTTGTAAATTCAAGAATTAATTTTAATTCATCGTTAATTTTTTTGTTGTTATTGGAAGGATTTTAAGATTTGTTTTTATTATTTCATGGGTTACTAAGCTTGATAGGAAGCAGAGTCGGTACAGCATCGGATAAGATAACTTGCAAAATTTTTGGGCTCTTATTCAGTACAGAATGTAGTTTTCTATCATACTTTTGGTGTCAATAAAATAATTATCTGTCACCGGGGTCAATGGTGGCACTAGGAAATATTCTTCCTCAAATTTGTAACCATGAACCCATAATAAAAAAAAAAAACGTTTTTAAAAGTTAATTAGAACTAAATAATTTAAATTTTCTCTTTTTTTCAGACTGGTCTATTATAAAACATAAATAGACACAAAGAGAAAACAAAACAAAACAATGACACTGGTTAAGGATTATAAATAAAATATATTTATTGTAAAATATCAAAGAATATGTGGTTTAATTGCATCAAAGTCTGGTTTCTACGGTATTTTCATCAACAGAGACCGGTTAAAAAATTATCAACAGGGCAGACTATTTTCTCATATATATATATATATATATATATATATATACACACACACGCACATACATACATACTTACATATATATATATATAATATATATATATATATATATATATAATATATATATATATATATATATATATATATACACGTATGCATATGCATATGTATATACATACATGCATGCATACACACACATATATATTCACACAGACACAGACAGGCACACACACACTCACACAAACACACGCGCCTCTGTCATTTGTGAAGCACAACTGCCTTTTAGTGCTGCTACTACATAAATCTGAAGATTGCTCAAAGCATAAAAGTACTTGTTTTACTTGTGCTATTGTTAGATCTAAAATTGCAAAATCATAAGACATACAAAAATAAAATGTGAAAATAAGACTCTATTGGAATTTGATTGACTAATATATTTATCTATACACAGTTGTACAAACTTTGGGTCTATCTTTCTATCTGCTTCTGCTTCACACCTTCGTTTACCATCACTACCAAACAATTTTAGGGGAGGCTAATAATCAATACCATCGTCCGCAGTATTTGACTTGGACTTTATTTACCCCAAAGGGATGAGGGGCACGTCGACCTCAGTAGTTGAACTGAGATAACTGGTTCTGATTTAGGCACATGGCTAGTAATTTTGAGGGATGGGGTTAGTCTATTACATTGAGTCCAATATCTAACTTGTATCTTTTTTTTCGACTATCAGAGGGATGGAAGACAAAGTCTTAGTGGGATGAATTATAATTTAGGCACAAGGTCAGAACTTCTGAAGGTCGTGAGCTAGTTAATGAAAGAATAAGTTGACCTTTGTGCTTCGAACTCAAAACATAACAAGCCAGAAAAAAACCGCAAGGTATTTCGTATAATGCTCTTACGATTTTACTGGAAAAATTTAAAACAGAGTTATTTACTTGCAAATAAATGTGTTAACATGTGACATTATTGACCGAGGTTACCGTGGTCTTTTCCGTAGGCTTTTCTTTCCACAGATAAACCTTATCTGTTTCCCCCTTTACACTTTACACCTTGACATTTCTGTGATACACGATCCCTATTGATCGTTTTTTTTACGATACCTTTTAATCGAAAACCTACCCCTACCTTTTTTTTCTCCCCAAAAAGAAAAGCTCTACTTTGTAATCTGTCTCCTCTGTGTGGCCAAAGCAGATTTTTGGGGGAATTTATGTGTGTATACATATACGTAACTAATAAAGAAACATATCTATCTATCTATCTATCTATCTATCTATCTATCTATCTATCTATCTATCTATCTATCTATCTATCTATCTATCTATCTACACACCCATCCACACACACACACGCACGCACACACACATACACACATACCCATACGCGCGTGCGCGCAAACGTTGAATTGTTTCGAACGAAAGAGAAATGCGCAATACATGTAAAACAAATTTTCTGTTCGCTGATAGGTCGTTATTTTTCTACCTCATTCATTGATTGGTTATTGTTGGACTATTTTTTTTTTATGGTGTTTATTTGCTTACTCATTCTAGATTTATTACACAAGAAGAGCATTTTTTTTATGTGTTATTTTCATCGTATTGCGTTTGTAAAGGATATATGCATGTGACTAAGTTTGATTGTTAAACTAACTAAGGATGTATATGGTCACCATAAATATATTTCAATCTACCAGCACGAATTAAGAAGAATATATGCATTACTGTTTTGGATCCTTATTAATTATTAAAGATGACTCTGCTGTAAAAGGTGTGTTAAGACCGAATGATTTTGGTATGGCTATTTTAATGGGTACAATTATTTAGGGAGTGTTCGCCTGCGTATGTATGTTTGTGTTCGTAATCATATGTTCATTGATGTGTGAATATCAAACTGATTGGTATGGTTAAAATATTTGGGAGTGTATATATTACGATATGTAGAATTTTATTATTCAATGGAGAGCATGTGGTGTTCGAATTATAGGTTTTCAGGTGTGGCCAAAGCAGATTTTTGGGGGGGAATTTATGTGTGTATATATATACGTATAATGAATATTGCTTATACGAGGGAAACATGTGCCGTCTGAAATGTAAGTTTTCAGGAGTGTACGTGCGAGTGTGTATGTATGTGTGTGTATGTTGTGGACTAGATAAAGTTCATTTTCATTAGACTATACACATACATATGTGCACATACACACACAGACTCTCACACACTAACGAAGACAATGAGGACAAAATGTACAGCTCAGTTGAAATGTTTAACCTTATCTCCTGCAGCCTAGGGACCTAGACATATACAAAACATGATAAAATTTCAATTATGGCTTATCTAATACGTATAAAGTAAACATTATTTAAATTAACTTCACCTTTTGAAGTTGTATCACAATCACTGAATAGCAATTGACGCCAATTCCTTAGGAAGGACTCAGAAAAATTTTGCGACTCGGAGCGAAACTACTTTCGAGACACCGAAATGAGAGGTGGTGGTCATCTCTAAAGATTTAATGTGAAAACATATCTTAAACTCTCAGTAAAGTGCTATCTACAAAAATAATGATATAACACAAGACATTAAGTCATAGTTTTTTCTTCTTAGTAGAAAAATACGGTTATGCTCAAATATGGACAAAGTCAACAGCTGTTGATGTGTGACTTTGAAAGTATAATTGAACATGACTAAACTCAAGCTGTCTGTATATGACCATTAGTAAACCTTCGTAATTGCCTCATTACTGTGAGTCAGAATCATCAGATAACAATACAACTGATAATCATAATCAGGTAATGAAATAAGATATTCTGGTTGTTATTTTTCTTTAAGAAATTCTTAATCAAATATTTCTACCTAATTAAAGATTTCTAACTCATATCAAAGTCTAGCAATTCTTGATTCGATGTTTAATCTCGCTAAATCTATAAGTCGAACTTAAAAATCTTTTTGATATGTTTGAGCTAAAATATCTGCTGATGCTACTGAAACTGGAACTGTGGACAGTATTCTCAAATTAACATAAACATTTGAAAATATCTCAAAAAATTTTGTTATTTTGTAAATTCAGCAATTCTCAAAGTTCGTTTTTTCTTCTAAAATTCGATTCAAGTAAATGTAGAATTTTCGTTGAAAAATCTCTAAGATGAGTAAGATATTAATGACGATTTTTTGTTGTTTTTTGTAATAGCTCATTTTCTGCCAAAATTTTCTGCCAACAGTGCCACTATGAATCGAAATACAGATTTCCTGAAGTAGTATTCTTCAAACAAATCACACATGCTAGTAGTTTCCCGTAAGATGGTATCAAGTATTGTGTCATGATGCCCAAGGAAGAGTTTCTTGTTAATCTTCCATTTCTAGATCTGACAATTTTCATTCCAAATACTTTTCCATTTGTTTCATAACTTCATCAAAGCTTTATGGAAAATGTCACTCGCTAGCTACATCCACATCCAGCGAGGCATCTCTGGCTTGAGTGATCTAATTGCAAATACCTACCGGAGTTAATAACCAACTCCAAACAGCCGATATTAACATAGTTTTAGGAATGATAATACTCTAATGGTACCAGCTAATACTCTAATGGGGTGTAAGGAATTCTGAATAGAGGTAGTGCCTTTGGGGTGTGGCGGCTGCATTTGTCAGGGATGGTCAGGTAGACGGGCATCACTGGTCCTCGTTCAATTCTTAACTTCTCATTAGATAGTTCCCAGTGCCACACTTCGGTATCTTACTTCAGCTGGTGGGCTAAAACAAGTGAGGGGATGGTGTATTAACACTGCGCTAGTAGGCGAAAGATTCCGGGTTAGGCTTCCAGAGGAAGGAATCTGCTCAGGTCAGCTGCTTAATGTTTAGGACCAAGGCGTGTCTCAGGTAGAGTTATACGGTTGTGGCTAACAGCTTGGAGAGGAGTGAGCGCTGCCAAGCTAACTTTCCCATGATACATTCATGATGATGACAACTAGCAAAAGAACACACATCAGATCGGTTGTCGCCCGGTCGGGTTAATCTTGAAAAAGTAGACAGATCTCAGTTCCGCCGAATCACAGAGGGTAGCAGAAGACCGAGAGAAGTGGCAAAATCTGGCTGTGATGTCATCAACGAATGCTCCAACGACCACATAGTCAAAGGATAGGAAGGAAGGAAGAAAATAAGGAAAGAAGAAAGAAGGGAAGGAAGGAGGGAAGGAAGGAAGGAAAGAAGGAGATGAAGCACGGAAGGAATACTCCAATCATTTCATTCCTCGTTCTTGGCTGTTAAGTTGTAAAAAATGAAGCAATGCCAACTGAATAGAGATTATTTGAGTACTTTAAAGTTATCAACTGAATCCTTATTCAAAAACAGAGCAGTAACTTTCTTAGACATACATTTTTTCAATGTGACTTAACCTTTTCATGTACAATCCCTTCACTTTGATATTATATTAGCGTTTTTTTTCTGTGTTTAAAACAGTTGTTCTCAACCAGGGTCTATACAAGAGTTGGGTGGGGGTCCACGCAAGCAAAATAAAAAATTGGGATCTATAAAAGTATTATAAAAGTCCATATAAAGTTTTGATTTAAATGTCTCTATTGCAAGAGACAGACAGGCTTCTTTCTTTAATGCTTTACACAATTCAGCCTACGCATATTAATGTGTGAATAACAAAATAGAAATTTTGAAAGAAGTATCTAGAAAACTAGTTTTTAAACATCGAATAGCTATGGAGTTCCACCAAAAGAGAATAGTAATCAAAAGGGTCCATAGATAAAAAAAAAAATGTTGAGAAACCCAGCTTTAAGAGATATCTTATGATCAGAGTGGATTTATGTATGTTTGTGTAATTTAAACACGTTCACACTGCATTGTTATTCTTGCACATAGCCAAGACGGATGGCTGGTAGAATTGCTAGCGTGGTGGACAAAATGCTAAGCAGCATTTCTTCCGGTTCCTTACGTTCAGAGCTCAATTCCCACCGAGGTCCACTTTGCCTTACATCCTTTTGAGGTCGATAAAATTATGTACCAGTCAAGTACTGGAGTCGTTGTAAGCGATTTTCCTTTCTACTTGAAGCTGCTGGTTTTATGTCAAAATTAGAAAGAATTAGAAAGAATTCTTGTGCATAAATCACATGAACTGACTTTGTTATAGGTATTACACTTTTTCATTATAAGGAGCTGTTGATGAGAATATATATGTTTATACTAAGGTGACGCTGCTTTAGCAATAACCATAGAACTAATGTTTTTTTGTTTTTTATCTAATCACGGAATTCATTAAACATCAGCACGAAAGATAATGTCTCTAATCAAATAAATATAATAAACCCAACAAAAGTCTCATTTTATCTTATTTTCAACTCAGGTTTCAAATAAATGACATTTTCAGATATGAGTGGGATATGGTCCTAGATGATATTAAAAAAAAACAACTCTTTTCGGTGAACTTTTGGGTCCCGGTTTCGGAACAACTTGGAGATTTCGCTTGCTTGACTGTAACCACTGAATTCTGTCTGTCTGTTTTCAGTTTATGGATATATATATATATATATACTTTCTTTTACTCTTTTACTTGTTTCAGTCATTTGACTGTGGCCATGCTGGAGCACTGCCTTTAGTCGAGGAAATCGACCCCAGGACTTATTCTTTGTAAGCCTAGTACATATTCTGTCGGTCTCTTTTTGTCGAACCGCTAGTTACGGGGACTTAAACATACCAGCATCGGTTGTCAAGCGATATTGAGGTGGGGCGACAAATACAGACACACAAACACACACACACATATATATACATATACATATATACGACGGGCTTCTTTCAGTTTCCGTCTACCAAATCCACTCACAAGGCTTTGGTCGGCCCGAGGCTAAAGTACAAGACACTTGCCCAAGGTGCTACGCCGTGGGACTGAAGCCGGAACCATGTGGTTGGTAAGCAAGCTACATACCACACAACCACTCCTGCGCCTATATATACATATATATATTTCTGTGAAGATAGTGTAAAACACGTGGTTTTTGTATGCCTTCTTAATCTGGTGAAATCGATAAGTTGATGTCCAGCTCGACCTTCTGTAGATCGGTGCGACTAAGAAAAAAAAAAAACAGGGTGTAAAAAAAGGAACTGGAGATAGTGTAATATAGAAAAAATTAGTTGAGCATAGTCTATTGATATGCAGTTTGATCGATCGCAAAAGCAGTGTCTGTTAAAGAAACGGTAAAAAGAAACCCCCCAGAAAATAAGTAAAACAAATAGAATGCTGGTCGATGCGTTATTGGTGAGTGAAGTTTTATGAGTCTAGCGTTGGTCAGTCTTAATGGATCAGTTCTTTTCTATGATAATACCTGAACATGTGTCATGCAAATGACTCGTCGGAAATTGAATTCATTAATTTACTCCCCAGATTTCTCTCTAAGACTTTTGTTTTAAACATTAAACCTCCTTCAAAAGCAGGCATTCAAACAATCAAGTAACAGTTTGGAGCGTCTTTGAAGAATTCAGCAAATTTCAAGAACTTCAGAATTCTATCCGATCGGAATAAATAGATTTATTTATTGGTAAAGACATGTAGATTTTGAGGGTTATTATTTCAAATTGAGAGATATTGCTTAAAAGTTGGTTAAAGCCCAGTTATACACACACACGCGCGCGCGTATGTAAATAAAGAAAATCGCCAAAATCGAAAATACATAGAACTTGTAGTGGATCTTGCAAGTATGAAGTGGATTTGATCCACCATAGCCAAATTTAAATTAACACTGCAACAGAACTTTTCTCACAGTGGAACAATGATTTTTCTCTGACAGCAGTTTTACATTTTCCAGATGTCTTTATCTAGGCCTAAATAATGTCTTCACCACTTGACCCTTTCTAACCTCTTCTACTTCACCAAAAGCTAGAATAGAGATATCATAATACAACCAACGAAGTCCATTGTTCTCAACAATATGTCTCTCCTTCTGGATAGTTATAAAAGCATAAACCCCAAGCAAAAAGATAGTTCAGTCACTCGGTGACAACTCAGTGAGAACGAAGTCTGGCTGACCAGCTAAAACCTTGTTCAGAGGGAGAAATGAAGGTTACAGTCAGCAACTGTGAAACAACGTTCCACAACCCTACAACTCTCACTAGCTCTAATTCTGTTCTCTTACAACATCATTCGCATGCTTTTGGTTTTATCATAACCTGCCTGTCGAGGCAAGGTATTGTAATGTAACGGTAAATAAATATTTCCTTAAAACTTCATGCATTGTTCATCTTTCACATCCTACAACATGCAATTATAACAACAAATTTTTATCGTCACAAACTAAACAAATTGAGTGAAAACAAGTTAAAATACAGAAACCTACAAGACAAAACTGAATTACCTGAGGCTGACATTAAGAACAATAATTTCCAATCAGTCAATAGAATGAGGAATAGAAAACATACAGTGCATTCTAAAATAATTATTGTAACATACAAACAAATATAACTGGGATACTTCAATATTGGGAAAATTTATTTCAGAAAACATTGAATTTCCATATAATTCAGAAGCAACATCAAAATTTCTGTATGGCCCACGTGGTCTGGATATTCATGCAGAAATAACGAAAGAAGAAATTAAAAAGGTAACGAAATACTAAAAGATTAAACCCGTATGCCGGTAACACCACTCTACAAGTAGAATGATAAGCAAAAATTCGGAAAACAATAGTTATTTCTCTCTTATTAATACCAGGAAAAGTGTTTGGTAGAATCTTCTTTGTTAGAATGAAAAGTAAAACCGAAGGGGTTGCAGTAGAAGTCAGTTTGATTTTACACCTGGCTTAATTACACTTTTATGTTCAGAATGATAACTGAAAAAGCAAAAGGAACTCAAGTGACCCTGTATTTCAAATTCATCAATAATAAAACAAAGTTCAACGTGATCTGGAGGAAGCCCCAATGGAAATGATGTCAGCAATAGCGCAAGTTATTGAGGTGCTATGAAACAACAGGTGAAGGAGCGTGGTCCAGCGGTTAATCGAAACCCCACCCGAACAGTGAATTGTGTTCTTGAGTGAAATATTTTATTTCACGTTGCTCCAGTTCACTCAACTGTAAACGAGTTCCAGCAATAGCTGGGAAGTTACCTCGGGGCGGATGGTGTACCGTTCAGGAAGAGTATTACCCTAGGGCTCATGACACGAGGAGTGTGTCGTGATCCTGAAGGGTGGGTTTGAAATATACTGAGACCTTGAGACAAAGCTGCCAGCGCTGTTCTGTCCTTTTCCAACATCTTCCTGGAATTCGTCATGAATGAAGCGAAAATCTTGGACACAGGTCTGGTACTCACTAACACTTTCTCCATACACAGTAGATATGCCAACAGTATAACTCTATTATCTACTATCCTGTCATCTAGTAAGGAAATATACCATGTTGAATAGTTCCGAAGTGGAATACATTACAGCGTATATGTTTATCGGTAGCATAGCATGAAATGGTACAGAAGGGAGAGGACGGGTCTCTCTAGCATGTACTGAGTTTAGAAGACTTACAGGTATGATATCAACCCGCAACTAAAATGTCAAGCTGTAAAATGCTCTTATTCTCCACATCTCTATCTACGTCCCAGAAACACGGACCTTAACATATGAAGTTACTCCCAGACTAGAAGTTTTTGAAAATTGGTGTTTTCGGTTCACATTAGGGTTATTATTATGCAATAGATGTAGGATTACTGTCATAAGAAAAAACTTTTCATTTGATATACACTAATATCGAAGTCATAAGAAAGAAGAGACTAAAATAGTTTGACTGGAAGGCTACTTAGTAACGAGAAAAAGTAAGGCTTTCCGCTAAGACTAAACCCCAGACCACATGAAAGGTCGTTTAAGAAGTGGGCCTCTCAAATACTTGAAGACACAGGATTTCCACTCGAAAAATCGGAAGTCAGAGCATCCGACGAAAGGAGGTGTGGTGATCCAGTTGACAGGAGAGAGAGAGAGAGAGAGAGAAAGATTATTTAACCAGGGCCGAGCAATTAAGAACACACACACGCATACACACACACACACACACACACACACACACACACACACACACAAATAATATATAAATATATTTGCGTAATATAAATATATATGTGCGTGTGTATGCATGCGAGTGTGTGAGTGTCGATGCATGTGTATGTGTGTGCATGTATGAGGTGTATATGTGTGTAGTGTATGTATATATTTATACTTTGTACTCACCCAAACAGGTTTTCTTTTCTAAGGTTAAGCAACAAGTAAATCAAAGACAAGGTAGTCTATACAATCCGATAGGTGTAAATAATCTGTATAACTGAATTAATATGCGACTGGAGTTGAAGTAAGAATGAATAACAACTTCAATTGTCCAATCCTGTTTCAGCAATGATTTGACGTAAGACTCGTATTAATATCTTTTCTTTCGTTTTAAGAGTCGATCTAAGGAGTGGAGCAAGTAGAAGGAAAGTAGAGCACTGACAAATAAATACAATGTAAAAATACGAAATTTTCTACTGTGAGACCACACCTAGACCATGACGCCCTCCAAATGAAAAAGCAATACGAAGAGAACTGAACCGAATGCATAATTAATTGTGTGATAAAAAAAATGAATGATTTGCATTTTGGAATTTTCTATTGACGTTTTTTTATCCGGTTGCGATCTTTTCGCTACCTTTCGTAACTTCGAATTATAGTATATATATAATATATAATATATATATATATATATATATAATATATATATATATATATATATATATATATATATATATATATATATATATATATATATATATATATATATATATATATATGTATATATGTATGTATGTATGTAGTATGTATGTATGTATGTATGTATGTATGTATGTATGTATGTATGTATGTATGTATGTATGTATGTATGTATATATATTTGTTTACGGGTACGGGAAACGTTTTGAATATGCAAATAAAGCTTCCATTCCATTATGCCGGCCACAGTCTAATGATGCTGACTGGTGAACTAGTTTTGAGGGGTTGCATCAAGCTGTACCGATATAATGTAGGATAAATATAATAATAATCCTTTCTATTATAGGCACAAGTCCTGAGATTTGGGGGAGGGGGATAGTCGATTACATCGACCCCAGTGTTTCGCTGGTACTTAATTTATCGACTCCGAAAGGATGAAAGGCAAAGTCAACCTTGGCGGAATTTGAACTCAGAACGTAACAACAGACGAAATACCTATTTCTTTACCACCCACAAAGGGATACACACAGTGGGGATAAACAAGGACAGACAAACGTATTAAGTCGATTATATCGACCCCAGTGCGTAACTGGTACTTATTTAATCGATCCCGAAAGGATGAAAGGCAAAGTCGACCACGGCGGAATTTGAACTCAGAACGTAACGACAGACGAAATACCTATTTCTTTACTACTCACTAGGGGCTAAACACAGAGAGGACAAACAAGGACAGACAAAGAGATTAAGTCGATTACATCGACCCCAGTACGTAACTGGTACTTATTTAATCGAACCCGAAAGGATGAAAGGCAAAGTCGACCTCGTCGGAATTTGAACTCTGAACGTAACGGCAGACGAAATACGGCTACGCATTTCGCCCGGCGTGCTAACGTTTCTGCCACCTCGCCGCCTTAGGATAAATATAGCATTAATAACAATAATCCTTGGATGGAATCTATATATATTTTAATGTATCGTTACGCACGTTTCCAAAAGTCACATGTCTCTTAAGATCACAGTCCGTGTTTCTGGGACGACTACAGTGCAGTCCGTAATATCCGAGCGCATCGGACAGATCATCTTCATGGCTTCATCTTTTCAGGGAAACGCGCGCAGCGATGCATTAGAATATTTATAAATTCTATCAAAGAATTATTCTTATTATTGCTATCTCTCTCTTTCTCTCTCTTTGTATACATACATACATACATACATACATACATACACATACATACATATATATATATATATATATATATATATATATATATATATATATATATTATATATATATATATATATATAATAAATATTAGGGATCAAATCCAAATTTACAGGGAAAGATCAGATTTAGGATTAAATCCAATTTTATAGTAAAATATTATATAATATTAATTCGAGACAAAACCACTATTTTGCAAAACAAACAAGGAAAGACTTAATCAATACATAAAATTTTTAATATAAAGAAATAAACTGCCACTACAATCGTTTCATGTCTTCAATGACATTCGTCAGGTGGATTTTCGATCTCCTAATCTGTTTTAATTTATGAAGTTTGCAAAATAGTGGTTTTGTCTCGAATTAATATTATATATATATATATATATATATATATATATATATATATATATATATATATATATATATATATATATATATATGTATATGTATATGTATATATATATATATGTATATATAATATGTGTGTGTGTGTGTGTGTGTGTGTGTATACAGATGTTATAAAAGATATGGCAAAATATAATAAAAAGCTATCTAACATGACCTGGAGGATAATTCAATGTAGAGTTCCAAAGTGGAGTTCAAAGCAAACATTCCTAGACCCAAGAATGTAGCTGTTTCTTATAACCCTAGAGACGTTTACAAATTGATCTTTCATCTGACATTATTATACGACACTAAGGCGGCAAGCTGGCAGAAACGTTAGCACACCGGGCGAAATGCGTAGCCGTATTTCGTCTGCCGTTACGTTCTGAGTTCAAATTCCGCCGAGGTCGACTTTGCCTTTCATCCTTTCGGGGTCGATAAATTAAGTACCAGTTACGCACTGGGGCTGATGTAATTGACTCAATCCCTTTGTCTGTCCTTGTTTGTCCCCTCTATGTTTAGCCCCTTGTGGGCAATAAAGAAATAAGAAGTGAATCTAACACAAAAACCGTTAGATTCACTTCAACATTTAAATTTAATTTGCCAAAATATTTTCGTCGCTTTGACTTATTGAAGTCGGCATTACGCATTTGCAGCACATTCAGAGCAAACTCGAGCATCGCCACACTATACTTTTATTCATAGGAATTAAAAACAAACCCGAGCAACGCCGGGCCATACTGCTAGTTTATATATATAATTATATATATATATATATATATATATATATATATATATATATATATATATATATATGTGTGTGTGTGGTGTGTGTATGCATGTTTCAGTCATTAGACAAAATTCCGTACTGCATCAGTGAACATTTCGCGGTCTCAAAGTGACGAAAATATTTTGGCAAATTAAATTTAAATGTTGAAGTGAATCTAACGGTTTTCGTGTGTTTCTTAAATAGCTTATAAACACTTTTCACGCTGCAATTGTTTTCGTTCCAGCACACGATCTAAGATCAGGTCACTTGCTATGCAAGTACATCTCCGTAACATATATATAAAAAGGGTCGAAAAGAATTTTTTTTGTGATGTCATTTGTTTTGAGCGAACGATGGATCAGCTGATCCAATGCAGAGGAGTAATGTTCGCTGCTTGAATGCACTAATTTTCAAGGTCGTCAACTGCTACAGCGTTGAGTACAATTCAGCAATTTCAATCGATTTTTTGTGAGAAAAACTAATTGCATCAGAGCGTAAGACAGAACATTTTGCTAAGTCATTTGGACTGCACTACCTTTGTATGCTGTATAACATTATAGCTGCTGTGAGCGTTACACTTTGTAAGTTTTTTACCTAAATTTTTTTAAAAATCCCAACTTAACTAAAAATCTAAAAATCTATCTTTGGTACTATACAGGAACTGTTTACCTTCTTTTATGGATTTCGAACTGAGACATTCTTTTTTAATAATTGTTCAATAATTATTAAATGAATTTTTTGGTGTTAACTAACGGAGACATGTAAAATTTAAAAAATGTGGTGCATGTTGACGTAGTTAGAATTAAAATCACCTCTTTTCATGTTTTACTTGTTGAAATTTCTTCGCATTTAAGATATACTTTTGCCACATCACTTTGCCTAAACGTGCTTCACACGACAATGCCTAATAGGCATTTTTGTTTTTTTTTGTAACCACAAACTGTTCTGACTAACGTTTTGGATTTTCCTGTACTTTTTCTTAATGAATACTGTTGCAGTGTCAACTTCTTAATAGATTTTCAGTGCAGTTCGAAACTTGAGCTTCATTTTGCTTTAAATCTACGGGTAATTTTTTCTTCCGTAATGTTAATAGAAGGAATATTAACCAACAATAGCAACAATTGAAGTCGGCATTACACATTTGCAGCACATTCAGAGCAAACTCGAGCATTGCCACACTATACTTTTATTCATAGAAATTTAAAAAACAAACCCGAGCAATGCCGGGCTATACTGCTAGTTTATATATATATATATATGTGTGTGTGTGTGTGTGTGAGTGAGTGTTTCAGTCATTAGAATGCAGCCATACTAAGGCACCGCCTTAAAGTTTTAGTCGAAGAAATCGACCCCAATTCTTCTTATTTTTAATTTGTTCTAATGCTCGGTACTTATTGGTTTCTTATGCCGAACTGCTCAGTTACAGGAACATAAATAACCAACACCGGTTGTCAAGAGGTGGTGTGGGTCAAACACAGTAGAAGACACTTGCTCAAAGTACCACATAGTGGAAC
>NC_042997.1:93233209-93253209 GCF_006345805.1 Octopus sinensis | reverse complement strand
ATTACCTATTACAAAAAGTATTGAATATTACATTTAATATTCAACTGTAAGGTAATTGGATAAATCGGGGTTTATATGTTTGTTTTTAAAAATAATAAAATAGAGATAATCAAATTAATAATTATTTATTAATTACAAAATTGGACATCATCTCCGACAGCTGTTTCGATTCAAGACTCTAGAAATTAATTAGTATAATTAAAAACATTTTAAAGTTAAATCTTATCGGAGGTGGAAAAAGATATACCCTTACATTTTCATATTATTGCGTGTTGAGTGTAGGGAGCAAATAAAATTTGAGTGAAGACAAGATAAGTAAAATGAACATTACAATATCTTCCCGTAAAAGAACGATTTTTTTTACGACCGTGATGTTGCTTTCCTCATTTAAT
Source organism: Octopus sinensis (assembly GCF_006345805.1). Lineage (NCBI taxonomy): Eukaryota > Metazoa > Mollusca > Cephalopoda > Octopoda > Octopodidae > Octopus > Octopus sinensis. Next base: position 93,252,817 of record NC_042997.1, on the reverse strand, counting down.
TATTATTATTATTATTATTATTATTATTAATCACTCTAGGGCGGCGAGCTGGCGGAACTGTTAGCACGCCTGGCGAAATGCTTAGCGACCTTTCCACCGTCTTTACGTTCTGAGTTCAAATTCTGCCGAGGCTGACTTTGCCTTTCATCCTTTCGGGTTGCTAAAATAAGTACCAGTTGAATACTGAGGTTGGTGTAACCGACTTAGCTCTCCTCCGAGATTGCTGGCATTGTGCCAAAATTTGAAATTAGTATTATCATTCACTTCTGCGGGGGCTAATATTATGCCTACTGGATCTTTCCTTGGAGTTGCGAAGTACCTCCGTTTCACAGATCTCCTTTCAATTATTAGAATACTATGCTAGCCAGGATCCTACATAATTCGTTGATGATCCTACATGATGTGCTACTATAGCAGAGGACTCTTGCCCAAGCATCTTACCACACAGCAATGCCCGCTTCTATATATGTATTATACATATGTATTATCCATGTATAATATTTATATATGTACATCGTTGCTATTATGCAAATGTGTCGTAAGTCCAAAACGTTGCTATTTCAGAAAACGAAAAAATAGTTCCCCCATACCATAGCAATTCGAGATATCTTGGCGTCTGAAGCAGCTGGAGATACGATAGTTTAACATAATAGCAACGATATGTATTTATGCATAAGTATGTTATATATACATATAAACAGTCGCATATCTGTAGTTGCCTATCTATCTATCTATCTATCTATCTATCTATCTATCTATCTATCTATCTATCTATCTATCTATCTATCTATCTATCTATCTATCTATCTATCTATCTTTGTCTCTCTATCTATCTAAATATCTGTGTGTGTGTGTCTGTCTGTCTGTCTGCCTTACTATCTATATATAGATTCATATATTTATGTGTGTGTGTGAGTGTGTGTACAAATATATATGCATGTATGTATATATACATAACACACAGACTTATATACACATACAGATACAAACGTTTACGTGTGTTAGTACGCGCGCGCATTTGTGTGTGTGTGTGTGTGTGGGTGGGTGGGTGGTGCGCGCGCATAGTAGGCTTCATAATTCATGAATAACAAAAACTAGGTTACATGCAAACTGGTTTACAGAAGAAATGTGTTTTGTAAAGATTATAATGAAAAGATTCAGTTTGTAAATTATGGCTCAAAATATTTGCACTGAAGTTGTTTTCCTTTGAGGATGCTTACGTAAAAGCTTCATGTGTTTTTTAAGAAAAAGAATCTACATTTAAAATATATATAGACATTATTTGTGTTTCTGTCAGTGAGAAATTTTCAAGCCTCTTTTATAATTTCACATCAGCCAATAACCTTTGGATCAGAACCTTCAAAATCATTCTGCTTTCATCGCCACTATGTAACAATTACTGCACGTTTGTAAGAAACACACGTATCCTCCTCCGTTGCATCATTTGCCATGGATTGCATGCAACTGAAACTCTCAAAGCCAGAACAAAGTCATGTCCTCACAATTACAAATATCTGTGGAGGCATATGGCGTAGTGGTTAGAGAAGCGGACTCGCGGTCGAGGGATGGCGGGTTCGAATCCCAGACCGGGCGATGTGTGTGTTTATGAGCGAAACACCTAAGCTCCACGCGGCTTTGGCAGAAGGTAATGGCGAACTTCTGCTGACTCTTTCGCCACAACTTTCTCTCACTCTTTCCTCCTGCATCTTGCAGCTCACCTGCGACGGACCGGGGTCCCGTCCAGGTGGGGAACCTATACGCCAAGGGAAACGGGAAACCGGCCCTTATAAGCCAAGCATGGCTCGAGAAGGAACAAACAATTACAAATGTCTCCCTCCCGCCTCCTTCCCCCCTCTCTCTCTGCATCTAAATAACCATAACTACATTCCAAAGAATAGCCTTCCTCTTAAACGTAGATCTCCGTCGTTTGACAATTAACATTTAATTATTCTATTGACTGAATTATTTGCGCGAGAGTGGCTGAGTATCTCTACAGATAAGAGTACCCTTAATGTAATTCTCTACTTTTTTCTACCACTACTATAATGGTCTCCTTTTATTCTTTTACTTGTTTCAGTCATTCGACTGCGGTCATGCTGGAGCACAGTAAAGATATATCTTGATACGCGCGCACTTGTGTTTATGTGTATGTGTGAGCTGATGTGTGTGTAGGCGTGTGCATGAGCGTATATACGGGGGTGGGGACTGAAAAGTCCTTTGCTCTGGGTAAAAGAAAATACAGGTGGATTACTTAATTATGAATTTATTCAACATATTCCTTTCTCAGATTTACATACTTGTTGCAGTGGCGGTCCTTCAGTTTTTCTAAGCCATGTAAAAGGACTCGAAAGGCTGGGCCCCAAATAATAGCAGGTGAATATCAAACGCTGTGCAGAAGTGTTTGCGCTTGATATTCTAGAAGTGTATGCAGAAAACACGACCAAATTTAGTGAAGAGATCAGCTCTTGGTTGTTCAGAGAAAAAATGCAAAAATACTTTCTATAATACTTCTGAAGAGCAGATTCCAGTGTAGGTGAATAAAATATAAATGAGTAGCAAATATGTACATGTGTCAATTACTTACGGCCGTTTCAAGCGACTCCTTTAACTGGTTAATGAAACACTACATCATTGCAAAGAAACCATTTTCGTCTGATAGCTGCATAGATTTCAAACACAAAGGACAAACCAACTGCTTTAACATATTCGTATCTCCAACGGAACTCGATCAATGTAAATATTTGAATCAATCTAGATACTAAAGTATTAAAAGAGTCGTTCCAAACCGCCATAATTAATAGACACATGTACATCTTTGTTACTCATTTATATGTATGTATGTATGTATGTATGTATGTATGTATGTATGTATGTATGTATGTATGTATGTATGTATGCATGTATGTATGTATGTATGTATGTGTGTATGTATGTGTGTGTGTGTGTGTATGTGTGTATGTATGTATGTATGTATGTATGTATGTATGTATGTATGCATTTTTGTATGTATGTATGTATGTATGTGTGTATGTATGTGTGTGTGTGTGTATGTGTGTATGTATGTATGTATGTATGTATGTATGTATGTATGTATGTATTTATAATAATTATAAATCCTACAGATTTATAATTATTGTATTTGTATTTGAGTTTCTTTTTTATTCCCTAAAACTTCTGCGAGTTTTCATTAGTTTATTATTCGTTTCTTTAAGTAATGCAATAAATTTGTGGTCAATAAAAAATTACTTTATAAACATTATACACTATAAAAGTTATTAAATGCAAAAAGGGCGTTATTTCTGATGTACCCTGTATATATATGTATGTATGTAAGTATATATGTATGTATGTATGTATGTATGTATGTATGTATGTATGTATGTATGTATGTATGTATGTATGTATATGTATGTGTGCGCGCGCGTATACATACATACATGCATATATCCATATATGTACATACATTCACACACATGTGTGTGTACGCATATATGTGTATGTGTTAAAAACAGAGAATTGCAAATCTGCATATCATGGGAGTGATAGATAATATTGGTAGATTGTGAAGAAAATACATTCAGTATAGTTGTAAATAGCCAAGTAGATATGTATGAAACTATATATTCGGTGTAAATATTCTTAAATGACGAAATCAGTTATAGCTATTTGTTCAGCTTTTGAAAACTTTTATTGTACACAATTCATGAATGTTGGGTGTTGTAGAATGATAGTTGTTCTATTTTCATACAGAAGCATAAAGCAGTTTTCGAAATAATTTTATTCTTCCAGACTAAAAGAATAGGAGAAATGTTTTTTCTCTACTCAGTGACATAGGATTTATAATTATTATAAATTCATGCACACTTGCACACATACATACATACATACATACATACATACATACATACATACATACATACATACGGGATATGTAAAAAACACAGCCTAAATACCAATCTTGAGAAAGTAGGCTTTTCAAAACCTGCAAGGAGAACGCTAATTCGAAAACTACTGATCCAATTCATCACTGGAACTATAAAAATCTGTAAAACTTTCCAGAAGTTTATAATTCAAATATATATGAGCATGTTTAGATATGTAAGTATATGCATGAGAAGACGTGCATAAAACCAAAACATGTAAATTTGCACCTATACATACATACATACATACATACATAGATACATACATACATACATACATACATACATACATACATACATACATACATACCCTGTTGCTGATGTCGAAATTCCTGTGAATGAACCGTGGATCTAAGTTAGAAACCGACCCTTTCTCTATTGGCGCAAAATCTTAAAATAAAACTGAATAAGGATATACATACATATGTGTGTGTGTGTATGTGTAGTTGCTCAACTCGAAACATCTCTTAGTGAAGTGGCATGAAGGTGTCATACTTGTAAATACAAAAGCAATTTGGAACTTAATATCATCCATTGAATTAGAATTTGCTCCTGTACATATCTATAGAAATGTAAAAGTACGTAAACAAAGCATTCCCCTCCGACCTATATCTCAAATAAAAACACCTAGACACAGTCACTGAATAATTGAACAATGCAAAAAATGTACTTCAGAAAAGTATAGTGCACTCTTTAGTAATCTTAGTGAAAAACAACAATATAGTGACATTACCGATGTCCTACAGGCATGGACAATTGAAATCGTAATACATAGAAACACCCAAGTATTAAACTACACGTTAATAGCAGCTACCATACAAAGGACATAATTAGTTTCTAGGAAAACGGAGAAATGTTTTCGTGGGAAGCTATTATTAGGTAAATAAAGTGATGGTCTAACAATGTGGTCTTTTTGCGGGGATTACGTTTGTAGCGCTTTACGTGGCCATGATGGATATCATAGAAGTATTAGGACATAACTGTTTGACAGTATACCAATTACACAACGTAACAATTTTCAAAAAAAAATGTTTGCTGTATTTTTTTTTATTGTTTATCAATCCATTTTTTCTGCTGATGCCAAAAATGAAATTATTTTTTCTGTATCATTAACAGTTAAAAAAATATGTCGACTTTCAATGTTATTATATATTCGGTATTGTTCCTTACTAAATGTATGTTTAATTTTCTCTTTCAGACTAATTACTAAGTTCTGCTCCTTTCAGGATGGCTATTAGAATATGTAAAAATTCTCCAGATACATTTTTCTATGTGTGTGGTTATTATATTGGAAAAAGCAGGTATTACATAAGATCATGAAAGGTGCCAAATTATGGATAGTGTACAGATTCTATTTCGGAATGCCCATGGGTGACCAGGACAAACCATGGGCCCCACATGTGATATGTGGAAGCTGTCGATCTACTCTAGAAGGGTGGTTAAGAGGTACAGGAAGGTCAATGCCTTTTGCCATTCCAAGGGTATAGAGAGAGCCAAAGAACCATCACGATGACTGTTACTTTTCTATGATCGATGTGACAAAGTACAGAAAAGTGAAAGGAAGACAAGCTCTTCAGTATCCGGACATACAATCATCTAGAGCAGCTGTCCCACATGATGACAGTTTATGAGTATCACTACCACCAGAAAATATTTCATCCAAAGAGTCAACAAGTAGCAGCAGCCAAGAAATGGAGGAAACTTTCGTACCAAGAACGACTTCGGAGCCTCACTTACCAAATCAGAGTGAGCTAGATGATTTAATCAGGGATCTGGGTCTTACTAAGTCAGGAGCTGAACTTCTTTCATCAAGGTTGAAGGAATGGAATCTACTGGGGGAAGACTGCAAGACATCTGCGTACTGGAAGCGCCATGAAGTGAGGATCATGGTGAGAGATTTCATCAGGACATCGCAACTATGGAAAGAAGATTCCAAGGACGATGGGATACTGCTATGATGGGAGATTATATATGGTCTCTAGTCAGAAGAGATGAAGGTATACACACCAGAAAATCTCGATCGTCAAAGCACTTCTCATCTTAAGAAAAGAGCTATCAAGGCATTTACAGTGCAAAGTTTTATTGTTTCATTTTTGTTCTAACAAATATTATACTTCCTAAATACCTTTCAATATATGAAAAGGTATTAAATGTTGTGTAATTATCCTTACTATACTAGAATAGATTGAACCAACAAAGTGGTGTAGAGGAAAGTTACAAATATAATGAGCAAATATGAAATTAGGAATAAATAAATAACTATGAATGTTACGTCAAAACGAATGTGATTTTTGAATTTAGTGGCAAAAAATGCATATATGAACATTAAAAAATACAAATAAACAAAACATGTGTTACATTGTGCTATGTATACAGGATATTTTACGTCATTGTATTCTTACAAGCGTATTACAAAGAACTCATACAAAAATATGTAGAAAAAAACCTTGATGAAAGAGATAAAACTTGAACACAGTATTGTTTATTGGCTTCATCACACACGCACATATATTGCTGATGTTGTTATTTATGTCCTGCAAATGTCTTCTTTGTCGCCACGGGCCTGCCAAAGCCTTGTGAGTGGATCTGCTTTATATATATATATGTATATATATATATATATATCACCGTGATCACCGTGACCGACCAGGCTATCAGATGTTGCTACACATCGCTGGTCACAATGCGATTCGCATTGTTTTTTAGCCTTCAAATGACGCCACCCCGCTGGCTAAGCGAGCTGGCCAAACAGAAGAAAGATTGAGAGAAAGTTGTGGCGAAAGAGTACAGCAGGGATCGCCACCCCCGCTGCCGGAGCCTCGTGGAGCTTTAGGTGTTTTCACTCAATAAACACTCACAACGCCCGGTCTGGGAATCGAAACCGCGATCCTACGACCGCGAGTCCGCTGCTCTAACGACTGGGCCATTGCGCCTCCACACATCACATATATATATATATATATATATATATATATATAATATATATATATATATATATATATATATATAATATAATATATATATATATATATAATATATATATATATATATATATATATATATATATATATATATATATATATATATATATATATATATATATATATGCCTCCGTAACTTAGTAGTTCGACAAACGAGACCTGTAGAATAAGTAGCAGCCTTAAAAAAAGTCCCTGGGTCGATTTGTTCGACTAAATGCCATTCAAGGCTGTGCTCCAGCATGGCCGTAGTCAATTGACTAAAACCAGTAAAAAAAAAAGATAGTCCGACAAACAGAAAACGATAAAATGTTATCAAATTGAAATAAATACTGGAACCAATATAATCAATCAATTAAAATGCATTGAATGTGGTGTCCCAGTATAGACTAAAACCATTCACTTAAACTAATTAAAAAGTGTAGGGATAAAGAAAACATTTGTGTTAGTCCCTATGCATGATGATGTATGCGTGCGTTTGTGACTGTGAGCTTATTTTCTTTCATTGGGCCCTCATGACGTCCATCCGTGAACTGATGCGGGACACAAAACTGTGCTCTGTATCAAGAGTTGGTACGCACAATGTCATTTCACTCAGCCAAGAGAAATTTCCTCAACGTCGACATCCACGAGTGATCTGGTGTAGACTAAGAAGAAATATGTGTTGCTTACGTTGTTTAGTATATCATTTTTATGTTCTGGCAGAGTTAAATAGTCTACTGGTGGGCTTAAGCTTTTTTTTAGTGAAACATTCTATTCCATTGACAATTTTACTCTGCTTCACTAAGCACATGGACTTTTCATTGACGTCACTGACAGATTTATAATTCGTCTTGTACTGACTTACAGCTTTATAGTTTTGTGGTTCACTTTTCGTATATTTTTTATATATATTTAGTCATGACTTATTAGAACAATTCATCTTATATAACATTACTTTTAATAAGTTTCATCAGGATATATATATATATATCCTTAAATCCTTAAATCCTTAAAAATGTTTTAGCCCGAAGGCCGCGGCCATGCTGGGGCACCACCTCTGAATGAGCTACACTAATTTGTGAATCCACCTCTGATACGTAGCACTTGATCAACAAGGGAGTTCGATGCTGCTGCCCGCATCCGCGTCTCCTGTCGTGAGGTAGGCTCATCTGGGACCCCCGACAAGAAGAGATCCAGTTTAGTTTTAAAGAAACCCACATCCACACCATGTAAGTCTCTCAGGCATTTAGGGAGGATGTTAAAGAGCTGCGGTCCTCTGAAACCCAAGCTGTTGCAGTATCTGGACCTGTATTTTGATGGTGATGTTGGAATCCTTGGCACCATGCAGTGGCGCCCCGTTCTGCGGTTGGAGTAACTTTGAATGCCAAAGTTTGGGACAAGACCCTCCAGGATTTTCCAGATGTATATCACCGCATATCTCTCCCGCCGCCGCTCTAGGGAGAAGAGGTTTAATACCTTCAGTCTTTCCCAGTAGCTGATATTTTGCATTGAGACGATTTTCTTTGTGTAGCTTCTCTTTATATATATATGTAGGGATGGTATCATTAAAATTCCATCACGTGTGGTAAGCGAATTATCAGCCGTACAGGCAAATTAATAAAATATATACATACAATATTAGATATGTACATATATATATACAAAGGTACTACATGAGTACCTATATCGCTAAAAAATAGAAGTAAAAAAATACTTCTTGATAACCGATGCTGGTGTGTTTACGTCCTCATCACTTAGCAGTTCGGCAAAAAAAAAACAGACCGATGGAATACGCAGTAAACCTTAAAAAATAGGTAGCGGTGGTTATTTACATTATTTACATTTTGACTGGTTTTGTCCTCATCACCCTTCAGCCTTCATCAGGTGTCCTGGGGGAATTTTCGAATCTGGGTTCTCATTCCTAAGGTATTTTTCGATGTTGTTGTTGTTATTATTATTATTATTATTATTATTATTATTATTATTATTATTATTATCATCATTATTATTATGATCACTACGCCATATGCCCGCCACACACAAACAGTTTCACATGTGCATGAGTATTTGCCGAGATAACTTGAGGTCAAGCAAATATTCAACAATAGTTGATCATAAACTAGACTGTATGAATTGCACTTGAAAAACAACTGATTGGACAATTATCAAGTTAACAGGTTATGTTGGAGTATGTTTGTACGTGGATCTGTGTGTATGAGATCCACGCGTAAAACATAATTAGACATAACCTGTTGACTTGATAATTTTCCAATCAGTTGTTTTTCAAGTGCAATTCATACAGTCTATTTTATGAAGATCAACTATTGCTGAATATTCGCTTGACCTCAAGTTATCTCGGCAAATACGCTCCCGTGCAGCTGTTTGTTTGTTTGTGTGTGAGCGTAAACTACGTTCTCTGTATTGATTTAAACACACGCACTCGCACAGTACCCAGACAGAAACACGCACTCGGGCACACGTATAAATGAGTAAATTTAAAATTATGCAAATTCACATACATACACAAATACGCGTACGCACACACACACATACAATTTTATCAATGGAGAGTGATCCTTTCCAATCATCTTTTATCACCCACCCGTTTCATTCATTGGACTGCGGCCATGCTGGGGCTCTGCTTTGAAGGGTTTAGTCGAACAAATAACCCCCAGTACCTATTTTTAAAAGTTTATTACGTATTCCGTCGGTCTGGTTTTTTTTTTTACCGAACCGCTAAAGTTACGGGGACGTAAACAAACCAACGTAGGTTGTCCAGCGGTAATGAGTGGTAAGCACAGACACAAAGACACAAAGGCACACATAGATACACACACACACACACACACGTAACTATCTATCTATGTATCCATCTATCTATCTCCCTTCTCTCACCCTCACACGCGCATATATAACTCTGACTAAAACAAAAGAAAATGAAAATTTAAAGGTAGGGTTACAGCACGGCTTCTACAGTGATGGACAAAAAAAGATGAGAACTGGTGGACATAGAAAACCCCTCGGGCAACTAGGGAGAAAGTTTGACCCGACAGCCTTTCCTCCGTCTCTCGAGTTCAGATGGTGAAATTCAGAGTCTGTAAATAGAGTGTCACTCCAATGTCGTCCACTTCCGAAGTGAAAGAAGTTCCCCTTGACTTTGTAATGCATAAACACTTCAACACTCCAACGTTGTTATCTACGTGATGTCCGAGAACCCCATAATTACACCGAACTCGCCAAACATGGTTCACCTAGACCAAAATTCCCCTTCACGAAAGAGAAGGATTCTCCTCTTTAATAGGATGTATTCTTTCTGGTAGTCTAATAATCTGGTTGAGTAAAATACGGAGGTCGACTTCGCATTTCTCATCAAGAATCTTGCAAAACAAATACAAAAGCAAAATTTCGGTAACTTAAGTGCAAGTGAAACCCTTCTGTGTATAAGCAAAGGAATGCTTACATTTGAGGAATTGGGTCTACTCTAGCAATAAGATTCAGTTAAAGTTATAGCATAAACAGCCAATGATAGCCGTAACATAATTCTGTACTTTACTTTTCCATTCGCTGTTTCAGTATTTTCTCATTATTTCAAATATCTGTTAATCTTGTCTGGGCTTTCGATGACTTCTAATCTGACCATTCCCCTCTAGCATGGCGCTCTTTGAATCTTATAGAATTATCCATAATTTGCTTTTAATAGAAGAAAATAAGACATTTTAAGTTTGACTGAAAATTGACGAAAAGAAAAACAGATTTGTTAATTTTATTTTCTACTTGATGATCGTGAGTCACGCGCTAGTTCTGGAGCACAACTCCTAACTAATGATCATGTTTATTATGATAAGGATTAGCGTGATTATAATTAGGGTAGGCACTGAAGTGGTGCAGGATTAAATATCCTGCACTATTCTTCTCTATGGGTCCAAAACCCAATAGAGTCGAGTTTCTTTTACACCCTTCTAGGGTCAATAAAAAAGTACTATTTATATTTGGGGATTAACGCAAGCGGCTATGCTCCTTCCCTAAATTGTACAATCCTAATGATAAATGCAATACAAATTCAACTATTTCAAACGACTTGCATATAATATGGATAGTGAAAGCTCTGCTCCTCACTTTTGGGGATATACACGGATTTCATTATTATTCTATGAAGATGTGATGAAATGAAACGAGATGATAGCAAATGATATCTTATTTCTCAAACATAAAAGCAACGAACTGGCAGAAACGTTAGCACGCTGGACTAAATGCTGAGCGGCATTTCTTCCGCTTTACGCTCTGAATTCGAATGTCCCCGTGATCGACTTTGTCTTTCATATTTTCGCGGTCAATAAAGTAAGTATCAGCTGAGCAGTGGGGTCAATGTAATCAACTAGTCACCACACCCAAAATTTCAGCATTTGCGCCTATAGTAAAAATGAGTATAAGAACCACTGAGTACAAATAAATTCATGTCTGATCGAAACCCAAACTCAGTTTTGGTTACTAGCAAGAAGTGTTTCTCTTGCGTCTCTAATAGCCAAAAGTCACAATGTTAATAATTTGTTTTATTATTGTTTTCTGAAGCTTGTGTTTCATTCATGTGACCAGGCAGCGCATGGCCCAGGTTTGAGAAACAAATATAAATTTAGTTACAAAATTGTGCAAAAAGTTGTTAGAAAATTTGCTTGTTTTGTATGCTACATTTATATAATGCGTTAATTAAATCTGATGTTTGTGATTTATCGACGAGGAAAAGAACGGGGATATATTAAAAGTACTGCGACCTGTTTGAACTAAAGAAGAAATAAACAACATTTACAATTGTCGTGTGAAATAAACTAGAGAACAGCTAAGGCACGTGCAAATTTTTTAAACAGGTTTGCTAATTAAAGTTTTTTCAAAATATATTTAATCCGTCGTGAATGTGGGAAAATGTCTTTTTACAGGTGCATCAGTTTGTCTAAAAAAAATGTCTGTGTAGTCTAATGAATGAGTTAGGGATTCAAGGTTTTATGTTGGCCTAATGTTGATTCTATTTTCGCTGAGTTGTCTGATGTCATTTAACGGTGGGGGACAACGTTCCCTATATTCATACGCACATACATACAAAGCGAACAAAAATACTGCTTTGTAGTAGAAGTCAGCTGTCTTGCAAATGTGAGTGTTTTGCCTAAATTACTATGGCGAATTGACACAGTATCTCAATTTTTTTTTTAAAACTCTAACTATTCTTCGGGTAACGCAAATACAGTTTGGACACCTGTGTTCCGAATAAAATTAATAGAACCACCTGATGCTTAAAGGTTTATTTCCTGAATTTCACCAATAGACAATGGTGAAAAAGGTTATGTAAGAAATTGCTTATGTAATTATTTCTAAGTGATGGAATTCTCTAAAAAAGAACAATGAGTAGGAATTCACAGCCGTCAATTAGAGAGGCGGCAAATATACGTAAAACATATTACTCAGATTAGAAACCCCTTCGGGTATACATTACAGAAATTATGATGCAAAAGATGTGAAAAAAAAAAAAAAATCCACACTAATTTGAAATACTGGGAAAAGATGAAATCAATAAGATAGACTCAAACATTTTCTACAGTTCAAGGGGGGATTTGAAAAGTTTATCAAAAGTTTTCCTTGTTGTTCTTATAACTCAGAGCGATCAGACCTATTTCACTTACATAATATATTGTTCTATATACGTCATGCTTCAGTCTGGTTGAGGACCATTCCGTCTACTCGGACAAGTCATCAATTTAATATGTAACATGTCATCAATCTAAAATACTGTTTGTATACTAGTTTTCTTGTTTTGTTTTTTAGTTGAAGTTTGTAGGATAGGATTTGAGAAAGATTTAGTCGTTAATTCTAGTAGTTCGAACGATCTCATATAGGCCCATGGTTGTTGTTTAGGTCTACGTCAGCACTAAATAAGCAGACTTAAAAGCATTCCAACAGTGACCGTCCCGTCTTTTTTCCGTGTGCAGTGGACTCAGGAACACACTATTTGGTATATCCTTTTTTTTCAAGACGTTAAGGTGCGATTTGAGGGTGATTTGGCTGCTATTTCTAGCAAGTCGAACATCTGGGTAAAAGCATACTTTTGGCTCTAGATATTTGATACGTGTAGGAGCTGTTGTTCAAAGATGCTTGAGAGGATATGACTGTGGAAATGTGAGCATAAGTAAAAAGAATAGATGTTGAGAAGTTTAAGTACTGGATATATCATTCTTGTGCATGAGACTAACTTTCCGACCTGAGAGGTAAGATGTCTAGCAGTTTTTGTGTCGTTTCTTAAAAAAAAGGATGATTATATTGTGTTTAAGTAGGTGGTGAGGAATAGAATCAAATGATTCGTGGGACAAAGTCTTATGTTGCCTATGTGGGGCAATATGAGTTATAATGTAAACGTACGTTGGGAGCTGGAAAGAGGAGTGCAACAATGTGTCTTTTAAGCATTTTTGAAGGAGTGTCAAGAAATGAAATGGGTTTGGGTGATGCTGATTGATTCGGAATTTTATATTCCCAAAATTCCAACTTTTTGCAGTGGGGTATTGTTGTTGCTGTTTAGCTCTGAACGAATACATTTATGATCAAAGTTATTCCATCCGTGACAGTCTCATCTTTTTGTATCTCTACTACATTCTCAAATGTGTTCTCTTTTTAAAAAAAACAATAGCGTGCAATTTGATGGGTATTTGTTTGATATTTACAACAGAACAAATGACTGTGTAGAGGCTCCCATTGTTTCTACATTGTGATATTGAAGACATATGCACTCATTTCTTCAGCTCCTTAAGTGTTTTAGGTGTTTGAGATTTTGTCACTAAAAGTTTTTATTTTGTATATATATAATTTTTAAAATCTCTATTGCTTTTCCGGTATTTGATGGAAGGAAAAGTGTTTGATAAGCGACTTTGCCTGCATGTGGTGTGTAACTTTAAAACTTGAAGTTATTTTGACATGGAATGTGGCGTGCCTGTTACACTTGTTTATGCTGCTAATGACTTCATATAGCTTTTACTGTCTATTTTGTCGGTTGGTGTTAGATACTAAATATTTAGCATTCTTTATTTTTACTTTCTTTGTTGCTTCGTAACTTCCTTGTTTGGTTGCCCTAAGCTGAATTTTATTTCTTGTTGCATGGCATTTCAGGATCGCATCTGAAGTGATCTCTGGTTTTATTGAGTTGACTATGGACATGGTTTTTAAAGCATCAGCTATTACTTTGTTGAATATATGAATGTCCTACAATTAGTGGTCTAGTGAATGTTATGCTGGTAGAATTTGCTAGTCACAATTTTCTCTCAGTAGATGTAATTCCACTGGGATATTTTGAACTTTGAGAATGTTTTCATTCGTTTATTTGTTTCTGTTTATCCCTTAGAAGATCCCCGATCGAGCAGACCATGATCAAAGGTAGTTCTGTCACAACTATCCCGTCATTTTTCATTCACAATGAAAATATGACTACATTATGTAATGCAGGGGTGGGGAAACTCTCGCCCGCGGGTGCAATTGCGCTTGCAGTCTGGTATACTTATATGTACAATATATAGTAATTTTTCAATTATAAAATTTATACAATATTCGTATGCCTATTTACGACATAAGTCGCGTTTCCACTACGACTTAAAACAGACTCCATCAGAAAATCGTCCAGTAATTGCCATTTGAATGGAGATTTTGTTTTCACTATAAAACACATGATGCTAGGTTTGTACCACCCCCTTGAGACCCAACTACACTCTAGCTGAAAAATATTGACTACCTCATCAGTAATATAAATGTCCTAAAGGGCGGCGAGCTGGCAGAAACGTTAGCACGCCGGGCAAAATGCGTAGCCGTATTTCATCTGCCGTTACGTTCTGAGTTCAAATTCCGCCGAGGTCGACTTTGCCTTTTTTTTCTTTCGGGGTTTATTAAATAAGTACCAGTTACACACAAAGGTCGATGTAATCAACTTAATCTCTTTGCCTGTCCTTATTTGTCCCCTCTGTGTTTAGCCCCCTGTGGGCAATAAAGAAATAAATATTAACGTTTTAAATTCAGTGGTGGCGTTAATGAAGATGTTACGTGTTAATTTAATGTCTTTAACTTATCTTTATTAATGTATCTCGAATTATACATAGATATATACAAGATTTACACAGATATAAGAGTTAGGATTTCTAATCCACCCACAGACCTTTTTCTTTGGAAATTTTTGCCTGCCGTACTAATGTGTCATGCATTTTTAAGACGCTCATTTGGAAGAGATTTGACTACTATTCTTAGCAGATATAGCAATCACTTAGGGGAGCCTTCATCAACTCATACTTATGTGTTTAATACGTGAATGTATTGTGATATTGGTAGGTAGGTAGTCGATAAGTATGCAGAAGAGAAAGTTTTATTTGTAATTGTAGATGGATTTGTAAAGATATCTGTATATGCTGTAAAGGTATGTGTATATGTGTATATGTCTCATCTTGCCTGTATGAACTGATTAATTTTTATACGAAAATGTGTTGTGTGGTGTGCATTGAAATATTTCCCTAATAATGTCACTTTGGATTGTGTTGAGATGTTGTAGCTGAAGCACGTCGCCTTGTGGAGCGCTTAGTGAAGCATGGTGTGTGAAAGCGGTATGTATATTTATGTTGCTAGTCTAGTCGTGTCTTGCTCGTATTTCCGATTCCGTTTATATAATACATATTTATGTAACGTATATTATATAATCTACACCGTAGTGCTGAATTATTTTGGCTCACAAAATACTCCTCCCATAACCCACAATTGATCTGCATATAGATCAGTTTGCCTAGCGTTCCACCCGTGATTATCCTGTATTATTCTAACTTCATTATCTTGTATGTTTTAGAGACAGATTGGTAGGGTATATGTTTTGTATTTGAAACTACTAATGTAGCATACGCGTATTCGTGCACACCCATAACTCCCCAACCCCACCGACATACATACATTTTGCTCATTTTCATATTCTGAGTTCAAATCCCGCCGAGGTCGATTTTGTCTTTCATCTTTTCAGGATCGATGAAAAAAGTACCGTTAGAGCACTGAATATGAACTCACAACGTAAAGACACACGAAATGCCGCTAAGCATTTTGTCTGGCGTGCTAACGATTCTGCTAGTTTGCCACCTTAATAATTATAATAATAATAATAACAATAATAATAATAATAATAATAATAATAATAATAATAATAATAATAATAATAATATAACCTACTATAATAATACTCTTGTGTTTTTCTCTGTCACAATATATGAATGAGAAAGGAAAGATAAATAGATAGATAAATAAAGAAGGAAGGGGTGATGGCAAATTGGCATGGGAACGTTTCAACTCTGTGTGACTACATGTGTGTATGTAAAAGGGAGGTGTGTGTGTGTGTGTGTGTGTGTGTGTGTGTGTGTGTGTGTAATGTGTGCAATGGAAGTGGGATGGTGAACATTCAACACCGAAAAGAAAAATCAAACAGCGTTTCAGCTCTGTGTGAGTATATGCATGTGTGTGCGTGTACAAGGGAAGTATGTGAATGTTCGTATGTGTGAACAAGCGTTCTTTCAGTAACAAACGATGATCAATGTCACTTCTCAAAATACACCACTAGATAACATTGACAAGTGTATTAATTTGATTTACCATTCATATTTTATCTTTTTTCCTTATTTATATATAAAATACTACAATTAACCGTCATTGTTGACGGCACGGGGCCAGTTAGTAATAATATTTTTTTCTAGTTTAAGCACAATGTCTGAAATTTCACGTGAGTGGGGTTAATCGTTTACATCCACCCGGCATTTCGCCAGTACTTTACTTTATCGGCATCGGAAGGATAAAGGGCAAAGTTGAACTTGATAAATAATAGTCAAAAAGTATTTCCAAAATCCAAGTTGTCTTATCTGTTGCTAGGACATTATTGTAGTATCTGTTTTGTAGAAAATATCGAGTGGCATTAACTTGTCAGCCGATTAGAGATAACTTTTTTCTAGAAGGGAACTTTTAATATTCTTGAACTGAGACTCAGACATGAATTAAAACACTATAGCCCGGTAGATAGATTTCGTATTTACTCCACCAGTTTCTTCTAAATAAAACCTACTATAACTTAGTATTTTATATACGACAATTTTACGATACTTCTCAACGTCGCTCACGACATTCAGAGGGTGGGTTTTTAATTGTGGGACTACTGAATATTTTACTGCATTTTGTTCTCAACTGTATACAGCTTTTAAATGTATTTTGTTCCAGTGCAATAACTTTTTGTATTGTGAACCTTATCTTTTCCGACTGTGAACTTCCTCTATTTCATTTGTGACCTTCCTCTTTTCCGACTGTAGATTTCCTCTTTTCCTACCGTAAACTTCCATTTTATTGACTACAAACTTCCCCTTTTCTGATTGTGAATCTGATCTTTGCGGAGAATATTGTCTTTCCTAACAATGAACATCCTTTTTACTAATTGTGAAGCGCATCATTTACAATGTGAATACCATCGTTCCAATGCTGAACTGTCTTTGTGAATGTGAACATCCTTCCCGACTACGAAACTTTTCCGTTACGTAAAATACACTTCGCACGGTTTGATATCCTTTTAATTTCAAGTAGCATTGCTTTACACGTGAACACATCCAACTGGCAGAGTTATAAGAGCGTTGGCAAGATTACTTTTAGTCAATCATTCTGGATCTTTGCGCTCTGTGTTCAAATCCCAGCGTGGTTAAATTTACCTTTCATTCATTCGGGGCCAATAAATAGAGTATCAGACCAGTATTGGTCCCAATTCTTCTCTAACTCTTTCTTTCTTTGCTTGTCTTTCATTGTCTCAACTTTTGGAAAAAATCGACTATAGTCAGATCTTGGGTGGGATGAGCACCGCCACATTAAGGTATTGGGGGCCCTATAGCATGGTATAACATTATTTAATCAAGGATTGTGTGTATATGTGGTCATTCGATCCTCTAGAAATAGTAACCAAATCTTGCACAAATTACACCAATCATCTTACAACATGAAATACACACCAGATAATGTAATCCTAAAAAGGCTGGGAGGTCATATCTGGGATGCCTTTCATCATAGGTCGTCTCAACCAGGGCTAAACTGGGACTAAATAACGACTGTTACTATGATAAGCTGGAAGTCCTCGAGCAGGGGTTCAACTAAAAACTAATTTATTTAGGTTTTCAAAGAAATAAAAGATTTTATTTTCCTCAAAAACATAAAAAAAGAGAGAAAGGAAAAAATATTGCAAATCTTCCTTTTGTCATTACTACAGAAGTGATACAGAAAGTAATACAATTTTTATTTGTATTAAAGTTCAAAGCCTGAAATTTTGCAGGAGAGGAACAGCCGACTACATCGACCCCAATACTTGACTTGTACTTAATTGTATCGGACCAGGAGGATGAAAGACAAAGTTAGACACGGCGTGATTTGAACTCAGAACGTAAAGAGCCAGAAAAAATACTGCGGCTAATTTTGGTTCAAGCTCTAATAAGTTTGCTAATTCGCCGTCTTTATTTTGTCATTACTCTATGAATTCCATCTATGCATTTATGTGGAAAGTTTTTCATGCGATATTGATGCTTTAAAAGTTTGCATACCTATGAACCTCGTTCCGCTTGGCTTGTTGTGTTGATGGGTGGCATTACAGTTACAATTGCATGTTTGTAAGCTATTTTTAAACGTGACAAATGTTTGAAGAGTTTCTCTGCACCCACATCCAGTTCTGTTGAATGTCGTCACTTGTCTTTGTTGTGTACTAGTTATTACCTGTTTGTAGATGTGTGTGTGTGTGTGTGTGTGTGTGCGTGCGTGTGTGTTGTGTGTGTGTGTGCGTGTGTGTGTGTGAGCGTGAGTGTGTGTGTGTTTATTCAGTTATGTGGATGTATGTTCGCATTTGTATTCGTGTGTTGAAATATATTTAAAAAATACAGCAATATTTATTTGCAATATGATTTCAGTTAGAATCTCTTACTAAACATGTACAGGAAAAGAATTCAATGAGCAGGAGTGAATATAAATTGGCTTAGCTATCCTTTTCATATCCAACAGCATCCCAAAATCTACGAAGCATTTTTTCAACCGCCAAAATTCACGAAGTGATTGTGGGTCTAATACCAGCTTTCCGGATACTGATGGCCCGTAACCTCTTATAATCAGGAACACGAAAATCCTGCGGTCGCAAGACTAGCTTACTCGTACCTTGTACAGTACAGTATTAATAAGCAAGTATAATTTACACTAATGTACAGGTACCTGCATTTCATTCAATTACTTAAGTAAAGTTTACATTGCTTCTTTAATATTGCAGGCAATAGGGCCCTATGACGAAGTTTCTTACCACAGTAAAGAAATGCTAGCTTAGGTGTTTGGGTATGTCACCCTCTCATCAGGGATACCGCCCCCCCCCAAAAAAAAATGTGTCTGTCTGTCTAGCTATGTGCTTGTCTATCTGTCTGTCTGTCTACCTTTCTATCATTCTCTATCGTTCTATCATAGGGAAAGTCCCCATGAAGGGATCTTTCGAACTTCTAAGAAGATGAAATTTTAGAAATATTACTTCATTTGTGTCTAATATCTATGGTTAAAATTTCATCAACAGCAAAAATATATGAATTTTCATGGGGGTTATGGCCCTTATGCATAGAATATAATTTCCAAATTTCATAAAAATCAATTCAGTACTTTTGACCAAGTTTTGGATCATAAAAAATTGC
>NC_042997.1:93195709-93228209 GCF_006345805.1 Octopus sinensis | reverse complement strand
GTTCATTCAGTATTTCACTTATCCTCGTGGGATTTCCTGTGAGAGAGCCATCTTTTTGGAAGAGAGGTCCTATTCTCTGGTGCACTGTGGCTGTCTCTTTGGCAAACTTAAAGAAAGCTTTAGGGTTTGATTTTATATTTTCTATTACCCAAGCTTCTTTATCTGCTCTCTCCTTTTCATGGGACTGATGTAGACTTTTCTCAGTTTCCATTAGCATTCTTTCGAGCCGAGATTTCTCACCACTTTTGGTGTGCTTGCTCAGGCGGTTTGCAATCCTTGTCCGTCGTCTCATAAGAATCCTCCTTTCTCTAGGGATCCTGTTTTTGTTCTTGTGTGTGCTGGCCCTGCACATTGGGACATATTTGTCACATATGGCTTGTATTATGGACATGAAGTGTTTGTGTTTCATGTTTATGTCCGGTGTGGAGAGACATTCAGGCCAATCCTGTTTGAGGATCTCTTTCTCAATCGACTTCCAGTTGGCTTTATGAAAGTTTAAGTTGGAGAGATGGTGGGTGCTTCGTATAGGCTGTGTGTCTGCGGGGGCTTTTGTTCCATACATAGACAGCTCTATTATGTTGTGATCCGAGATCATTGTCGGCATCACATTAACATTATGGATAATATCCATATTGTTTGTAAAGCAGAGATCCAGTATATTATCTGCCCTTGTTGGTTGCAGAACTATTTGCTCCATGAAAGAGGTATTTGTAAGATGGAGCAGGGACTCCACCTGTGCCTGCTGATGGTGTGTCATCCCTGGGAGCATCTGCCCCCCAGGCCATTCCACATTGGGGGGGCCATTCCACATTGGGGGAATACATACATATATACATATATACATATATATATATACATACATACATATATATACATATATATGTATACGTATATATATATATATATATATTTATACCTACATATATACATATATGCATACATATATATATATACATGCATATATACATATATATGCATACATATATATATATATGTATGTATGTATATATATATATATATATATATATATATTATATATATATATATATACATGTACATACATATATATATATATACGTGCATGTACACATGCAGTATATATATACACACATTTACGTATATGTATACATAGATACATACATACATACATACGTACGTATACTCAGACGCACATACATATATCATTGTGTGAATGTCAATATGTTTTACTTTAGCTATTAAAAAACAACCTAACCTGACACTCTCTACCTTAATTCAC
The DNA here is from genome assembly GCF_006345805.1 of Octopus sinensis. Lineage (NCBI taxonomy): Eukaryota > Metazoa > Mollusca > Cephalopoda > Octopoda > Octopodidae > Octopus > Octopus sinensis. The sequence continues at coordinate 93,226,951 of NC_042997.1, read as the reverse complement.
ACAGTCTGTACACAAAAGAATAACCATGTCAGAATGCCCTCTTAAACCCAACACCTACAAGATATATTCTTTATTGTCATATTTTTTGATTAGTCATATATTTTTTCATTTACAATTGATATAAATATCTATTTTCTATTTCTTTCAACCAACCCAAATTTTCCTCTGCACTTGTTTAACTTGAACCATAATACAAAACATAATGTAGGCAATTCTTTTAACGTCACGAACCCAGACACTGCTGAGTTAAGGAGAAAATTAACTCTGTACCTTTCTTATATCACTAACATTATAATGTTACTAGGGCCAGCCCCAGGGCTGCTGGCGCCCCGGACAAGCTGAACTTCGGCGTGTACAAGCTGAGGGTCGTAGAAAATTTCTTTTCTTTGCCACACCCTGCTTAGTGCCCCCTTGCACATGGCGACCCGGACGACTGCCCGAGTTACCGGTACCTTGCGCTGACCCTACCTGTAGCACTTACATATCCGCTCTCATATTTACTTCTTTTAATATTATTTCTAATTCTAAGGCGGCGAGCTGGCAAAAACGTTAGCACGCCGGGTGAAACGTTTAGCGGTATTTCGTCTATCTTTACGTTTTGAGTTTAAATTCCATCGCGGTCGACTTTGCTTTTCTTCTTTTCGGGGTCAATAAATTAAGTACCAGTTGCGTACTGGGGTCGGTCTAATCGACTGGCCCCCTCCCCCAAAATTTCGAGTCTTTTGCTTAGAGTAGAAAACAGTATTGATTTCAAATTTTGGTACTAAGCCAGCAATTTCGGGCGAGGGAAAAGTCGATTACATCAACCTCAGTATTCAGCTGGTACTTAGTTTATCGACCCTGAAAGGATGGCGAAGGGGCAGAATCGACTTCGGCGGTATTTGAACTCCGACGTAAGGACGGACGAAATGCCGCGAAGCATCTTTCCCGCTTTTAATATTGATTCTAAATTTTGGCCAAAGGCCAGCAATTACGGGGCAGGGAATAAGTCGAATTCATCCACCCCAGTGTTCAACTGATGCTTATTTCATACACCTCGAAAGAATGAAAAGCAAAGCTGACACCAGCGGAATTTGAACTCTGAACGTAAAGAGGGACGAAATGCTGCTAAGCATTTTGCCCGGTGCGTAACGATTCCACTAGCCAGTCGCTTGACCACTTTTGATATTAACCTATATTTTCTTTCACCAGTCACTTACATGACTATGGTTATTTAATGTATAACTTGAGCTAACCCCAGCGAGTTAGCTCGTCCATATCAACCCATATCTTCTCGAAATGGCCGTAAGATTTTGTACTTATTAAGGATTCCTCATGACTCATACTAACTTTCTTACCTACTCTCCTCATTGATTTTAATATGGACATTCGGACCTCGCAAGTACATCTATGTATTTATATTTATGTGTTTATATATTTATAAATTCTTATATGTTTATAAATTTATGAATTTATTCCAGTATGAGCGGGTTCTGAAAGGTTTCTGCTTTAAGGGTATCGCAAAAAGCTTAGCTAGAGGTCCAACTTGCCGAGTTTTTTTTATACGGTTTAGAAAAACTGGAGGACGGCTGCAATAAGCGTGTGAATCTGAGAGGGGAATATGTTGAATAAAATCATAATTAACTGATCCTACTGTATTTTCTTTAATCCAAAGGCAAGGACTTTTCCACCACCCCCGTATATAACTCGTATTTATTTGCCAGCTTTGGAAAGAGTAAAAGATAAATTAGATGCAATAGTATTTCAATTCAATAAGATATTTATTTTTGTGGCAATAATATTGCATAATATAATAATTAAGAGGTGGCAGAGACGACGAAGTACGTGTGGAATTTATGTGTGTGGGATTCACATCCCACCAGACTCAGTTTTGCCTTTTATTTCTTAAGTGTTGATAAAATAATTAACAATACTATTTTGAGAACGATTTAATGAAATACGTCTTCTCTATAAATTTATGGCTCTGTGGCAATGTATAAAATCAAAATTGCACAATATTAGAGTGATCGATTGGTAAAAAACAATAGAACAGTAGAGGATCATTGCAATATTTCGTTAGCAACACAGCTTGTAGCTTTGTGATTATTCTAAACATTAGTAAAATGAATTTAATAAAGTCGTTAATTCTGCAGCAATATCTGTAATATTGAAATTATTTTTGTGATTCAATTCTTGGTATCTGAAGAGAAAGATGATTTCGAAATACTTAATATATTATATTTGTACAATACTTTAGAAGCAAAATGAGATTCCTTGATGTTTGTGCAATTTCTAAACCAAATGAAATAAGTGCAAGTTACGGACTAAACCTGCCTACTGCACGTCATTCGCCATATGAGCGGATTTCGAATCTTGCTTAATCTCTAAGTATCATCCTTCTGGACGGGATTAAGTAGTATAAATATATGAAAGTTCATCCAATAGACTGCACCTGCTGTCTGAGAAAAACAGACCTTTATTTACTAAATAATCGTTTAGATAGTAAGTTCCCGAGATCTTTGATATTGTTTCAGTTTTCAGTTTCTCACGCCGCTAATTCATCGATGAAGTATGAACATCTCAATACATTCCAACCCTCTCTTACTATATAGGTATTCAGAGCTTATGTAACACGTTTGTCAAAAAGCCAAATTTGTTTTTTTAGGAAATCACAAGATTTAAAATTTATTGGCAAGAAAGAAAATAATTGCGTAACGTTTGTATGTTTTTTGACCACTAAAACTACAAAAAAGAAACGAAAGTTCAAAGTTTTTGATTATTCTTTGTCGATACAAAATGAATACCGTCAATACACCACTCTGTTTAACTTGAACTAATTAAAAAGAAAATTAAAATAAATCAATATTGCTCAACATGTATTCAAATTATTTTCCTAATAGAAAGAAAAACTTATACCATATACTCGTATCAAAACAAAAGATTTCCCAATTATTGGTTTCAAGTTTTGACACAAGGCCAGCAAATTCGGGGGAGAGGTAAGTCGATTACCCCGACCCCAGTATTCAATTGGCACTTATTTTATCGACCCTGAAAGACAAAGTCGACCTCGACAGAATTTGAACTCAAAACGTAAAGACGGACGAAACGTCGCTAGGCATTTTGCCCCGGCGTGCTAACGATTCTACCAAGCTCACCGCCTTTAGTTTTCCTCATTATTAAAACTGCTTGAATGTTGCGGGTCTCTTTCTCTACACTGTTTAAGCGCTAACGCCAGAACTAACCTTGCAAAGAGAAACTTACAAACGTTGCCTGATGCTCTAAAGCAGTGCTTCTTAAACTATGTGTTGTGGTCCCAAGTGGGGTCGCGAAAATTAAATTCAAACACTTGAATTCTAGTTTATATGTTATTTCACAAATTTTAGTTTATATGTTATTTTTGAAATGGCAATATAAGTTCTTTTGTCAATTAGCACCACATACTTATGTGAAACGACATTTTCAGCTTTAACTCAAAATATCGTTCGACGCTGAAAAACGTAAAAGATGCTTTACGTTCAGCAGCGTTAAAATTTACACCATGATTTAATTTGTTATGCAGCAAAAAGCAAGTATATCCGTCACATTGATTTTTACTTTGGTTTGTACTTGAAACAAATCTTAAAGCTACTTTTATTTTGACAAATAATATAACTGCTTTTTATATGTATATTGTTCAGCAAAAAATTAAAATGATTTATGTATTTATTTGTGTTTTATTTCAAATCTAATACCTGAGGTTTTATTTCATATCTAATACCTGGGGTTGCGAATATTTCGTGATGAAAATGGAGTCATGAATGAAAAAAGTTTAAGATGCGCTGCTTTAAAGAGATAATTTCATGCATGTATATTCCTTTTATTGCCTTCACAGTGTTTACCGTTTTTAAAAAATCAAGCAAGAAAACTGGACAAAACAGAGAACACAATTGAAAAAAAAAACTTTTAAAAAAGAGAAAAAGAAAGAAGAGAAAAAAGAAAAAAACTAAAACAATTCGTCACCTTGGGTTGAAAAGTTGGGGCGCTGAGAAACTTCTCTAATGGCTATTGAGACACGCCAGCACGCTTACAGCGTTGCTGCGGGTGATGGCGAGGCTGATGCGCTGGAACAGACAAGCGCCCTCACGAGCCTCATCAGTTACCTCTGCAAGGCGAGTTGCCAGTGAAGACAGGAATCTCGCAGTTAATAGTCCGACCCCACCAAACGTCCCGAACGCCAAAGGATGGAAAATGTAGCTGGCCGACAGATCGTGGTATTTCAGGATTTTGCTCCATTCGGCCGCAGAAGCTGTGGATCTCGCCCTGACCACAGCATCCAGGATGTGAGAAGAAGCTAAAGAGTTGCTAACTATGACATCCCACACAAAGCATCTGCCTTGCGACCAGGGGCACAGTGTGAGGTCGCCAGGTCTCTTCCCATCACATCTGGACAATCCAGACGGTTCCAAGATGGAGGGGATGTTTGCTCGGGCCAGGTTCCTCATGAGTATCAGGTTCAACTCCGTATGATGCGTGAAGCGACCAGCATTCAGGCGGTAAGTAAGGCCATAGAGGCCTGTGAAGTCGAGGAGCCTGCCATAACGACAGATCAAACCTGTACATACGTCAGCTCCCACTCTGAGGGCAATGGAGGCACGAAGTTCGTCCAAGCTGAGTAGGCCACCAACATTAGCCACAGCGATAGCATCAATCCAGTCACCTGAGTATTTGGCACTTGAAAACTTGTCTGGATTAAGAGGAAGTCAAAGGTGGCCTTCGAAATTATGTTGTCCCAAGCTATCTGACACCAACAGTCCTCCACCTTCTCAGGAGCAGACAAGCCCAATTTCCTCCAGTGTTGGAGAGTTTCATCCATCTCCCTGTTGGGACTGGTCTATGTTGGAGAGGAGAGGATGTTGCTCACTAGGGTGGAGCAGGTGTGGGTGGAAGAAAGGAAACAGGAGAGAGAGAGGGACGAACACTTACGAAGACCAAGACCTCAAAATCGCTTGGGCAATGCAACCTGGTCGTGGGACGTTGGAGAGAGTCTGACACTGACTAAGCATTCGAGTCTCTCAAAGATTAGGTTGTCGAAGCGTTGGAGGCACGATGGGAATCGGTAAGATGAGCTGACTCTGAGTAAATATAGAAACTTAGGGATCGAGAGGTAATTCCTAAGTATGAAGAAACCTTGATGAGGTTCGATAGCTTCAATATTTTTTCAGCAATTGCAACCAAGCTCTCCAGCCATCATGTTTGTAATGCCGAAAACCCTGTCCGGAGAACCCTCCAAACAAGCATCGTCGAGATACCTGACGTTGAGGTGTAGCTCGACGCCCATTTTGGTGATGTCATCAATGCCCAGTGCGAACAGAGCGGGCCTGAGTGGGTCGCTCTGTTGGACTCCTGAGGCGGAGGTGATGATTTGGTCACCGAAAGAGACGATAGAGTTGTGGGACCTCCTCTCTTACTGAGCTAAGGACAGCATCGCGCTGATGGAGTTGAAGGCATTCTTTAGGTCAAGTTTGAAGATGACCTTCGGTGACAAGGAGGGCAAGTTGGAATAGGCTCTGGTAGCGTGGGCAGCAACTTCACATCCAAATTTGGTGCCTACACCTAGCTGAGTGGGGGAAATTCATCCCTCCTCTAATAATAATAAAGTGAGACGGCGAAGGGTGCAGCCGACCGCAATGGGGCGCAGGTCTCCATTGAGTTTGGTGAGCCCGAATAATTTTTCCCCGAAATAGTGGGCGGATATAAGGAAGAACGTTCACTGAAGGGAACTGATTCACAAACTAAGTCAAACTCTCCAAGATCTCAAGTCCGGCGTCACCAGCCGATAAAGAGATACCGTCCTTGAGGTGTTGAAGCCTACGGCCATCAATTCCTGTACCTGAAACAGTAGGGTTAAAAGTTGTGGTGGGTTGGCAGGGTTAATTCCTTTTCCATTGGTGGGTCTGGAACGAAGATCTGGTGATGGTGGGTTGAAAGTTGTAGGAGTAGAGGGGTTGGTCGTGTTAATTCCGTTCGAAATCCGTGGTGGAGAGAGGTTAGCTTCTCTCGAGCGTACCGAAGTTGGTGGAGAATAAGAGGTCAGAGGTTGATCTATTGTCACATAGTCGCTCCACTTGGTCGTTCGGCGCATGCCTCCGCCACCAAGAATGGTGAAGGTCAAAGTGGTGGCAACCCCCGCCCCAATCGGCAGTCGTCGGTGATTGGGAGATAAAGAGCAACGAATATACAAGAATAAGGTGGGGGGAAAGAAGAAAAAAGAAAGAATGAAGGAGAGAAAAAAAGAAAAGAAAGATGACAAAACTTTACAAAGCGCTATCAAAATGTTGACTGAGTCACACACATGCGACATCCTCCAAAATCATCCAAAATGGCAGAAGAAATAGAGCAAAACAAGATAAAGAAGATAAACTGTTGAATAGTTCAGTTCAAGATCAAAGCGCTGAAACGCAAAAATAGAAAAAAAACCAGAGCGCAAATCATTAGTGTTTTTGTAATAGACGTTACGGTGTCTCTCACGCCGTAACGTCTATTCCTTTTCACTTTGTTTGTGGTGTGCGTCTACCTGCAGTTTTGTGTGAATATTGTTGTTTGTACTATTGGTATCTACTATGATCACTGCGGGATGTAGTAATTTAGATTTTTTCTCCCTCCCCCTCCCCCTTTCTGCTCGCCTATGCCGAAACGCCACAACCAATTAGCGTTACTTCTTACTTAAAAAAAAATCTTACTGAATTCAGTCAATGGACTACAGCCATGCTGAAACACCAGATTTTTGCCGATCATAGTTCTCCCAGAAAGACTTCTTCCTCCCACCCCATTTTCTCGCAAATTAATGTTCTTTTTAATTTTTTTTTGTCAAAACGTCACGTTTTCGGATACAGAGATTCAGGAATATTGCCAAAAATCAGAATTTTGCAATTGCTTGACCTCTCACCCCTCTACCCCCAATTTCTTCATTTTTCACTTTTTTCCTTAACCCTGACCCTAAAACCCCAATCCTAACCCTAAAACCCTAACCCTAACCTTAACCATAAAACCCTAACCCTAAAACTCTAACGCTAAAACCCTAACCCTAACCCTAAAACCCTAACCATAACCCTAAAACTCTATCCCTAATCCTAAAATCCTAACCCTAACCCTAATCCTAAGTAGAAAAATTTTTAGAAATTTTTTTAGAATCATTATCTCCGTATTTTCCGCATATTTTAACAAAAAAAAGTTGAAAATGAAGAATTTAGTGAATGGGGGAGGGGGTAATTTCAAAATGCAGATTATTTTGCAGATTCGTATTCTCTGTAGCCGAAAACGGGTGTGTGTGTGTGTGAAAAAATTAAATTAAAAGAAGGGCGTTTTTTTTTTGGTGGGGGGGTACAAAAGGATGTCTTGCCATTCTCCCAACACCACCGCAGAATGTGATCTTTGCAATCAAGCAAAGCTCTCAGTACTTTGCTTGCTTCTTATTTTATCCTCATTATAAAGAGAAAAGACAAAGTGACTTGTGTGTAAAGACGCGTAACCACTATATAAATATCATAATTTAATTTTCGTCGACACATTGATCGCACAAGTCTTTGCTGATGCAGACGTACACAAGCGCGCGGATTTGTGTATGCGTTGCAAGACACTTGTAATGGGATCAAAGGCGAAGCTAAGTGATTTTAAACAAACATAAAGCTACTATATTTATAATCCATAACTACACACAATCAAATAGTTTACGTGTACTTCTATTTATATTTACCCCTATAAACTGATTACGACTAAAGCAGATAACAAACATTGATAAAACATACATGTAAACAATGGCAAAGAAAATGTAATAGTTACGTCTAAAGTCTCTCCATGATAACCAAATTTTGTTTTGATGAACTGCGGTCAATGTCGCCTGTATCACATGGGAATTATTCTGTTTTCTGAATACTTACTCACAGTTCTAGGAATGGTTTGCAAAAATTTCACTGATACTGCTACTTACAGCGATAAAAGCATGCAGGCCATTTAATCTCAGTCGAACTTCGCTTATTTATGCATTTATTATTATCATTATTCCTTTTAGCTGAAGTTTTGTTGTAACCCTTGGAGTTTTGCATGCGTAGCGGGTTTGCTACCTGTAGCCTATGGTATCGTGCTATCTGTTCTTTTCAAATATCTAATACTGTCCCCAAGGACGCAACAATAACTGGCACTATCTTCTTCTTGATTTTCCATAGCCGGGCCATTTCATACTCAAGATGATTACTCTTACTCTTTTACTTGTTTCAGTCATTTGACTGTGGCCATGTTGGAGCATCACCTTTAGTTGAGCAAATCGATCCCAGGACTTATTCTTTGGAAGCCTAGTACTTATTCTATCAGTCTCTTTTGCCGAACCCCTAAGTTACGGGGATGTAAACATACCAGCATCGGTTGTTAAGCGATGTTGAGGCGGGGAGGACAAACTCAAACACACAAACATATACACATATATGCATGCATATATATACATATATATGACGGGCTTCTTTCAGCTTCCGTCTACAAAATCCACTCACAAGGCTTTGGTCTGCTCGAGGCTATAGTAGAAGATACTTGCCCAAGGTGCCACGCAGTGGGACTGAACCCGGAACCATGTGGCTGGTAAGCAAGTTACTTACCACACAGCCATTCCTGGTCTATTTCTTTTTTTTTTTGACTTCCATTATTATTATTATTTGCATATGAAGATACGCTCTCAACACAGTATATACATTCATGCATCTGTTTCAAAGATCTATCTCCTTAAGTATTCTGCTTTTAACCTCATAAATGAATAAAGCAACAAAGGTTTCAGGGATTTGGTATTTCAGTAGTGCAACTCCAGAAACAACATATCAATTAGCAACACATTAGCTGAGAAGCCAACAGTTTGTCCTTTCAACTTGCATAAAATATCAAATTAACAAATTACAGGTCACGTTTTTGGTTCTTTGAATAGTCTTTCAATAAACAATTACATATTCATGCTTAAACAAATGTATTCCTTCTTCAATGCTAGATTAATATTCGGACTAAATTTATATGTAATCTTTAAATATAATTTAATTTGATTGTATGCGCTGATGATGGTGTTCAAGTAATGCATGTAGCGCTGTAATATTGACTATGTAAAGGAAAAGTTGTAGTCCAGAACACAGCTGCGAGTAACAAAATGAAACATTAAGAAGAATCAGGAACGAGTTAAAGTTGACTTTAATTCTGTATTAGAAAAATAAAAATAAAATCAGACATAAACAGGGGTAAAAATTTGCATATCATTGGGACAGGCAATTTTGTAAGACAAGTCATTCTTATCTGAAATATTCAGAGTTGATGGATAGCATCTCTTATTAGTGGTGTCGCTTTAACTAGGCAACTCTCTCTAATGTTTCTTCCACACAATATTACTTATTAGTACTTCAGGTCAGATAACTGTTCAGAGTTCCAGTTTCGAACTGATTACTCTTGGCAGCAAGTGTATATCGCCTCTGGTTTATCCAGTACTTCACGTACTTGACACATATCTTCTGTTGTCTGATCTGCCATATCTCTCAAAGACTCAAAGTTACTACTCTTAAACGTACAAAATATTTACTGTTAGCTGCCTAATAGTCATAAAGTTCTTTTTTAATATAATATATACTCTTCTTCGTGTTCTATAATGCTCTTCCATCTATCTGGTAGAATTACAAGGACCCTCTTCTAAAATTCACTTGTCTGTGACGGAAAATACTCCTCCAGTACTGTTCTGACCTCATCTACAGAATTCATTTTTTTTGCGTTCAAATGATTTTGAAGACTGCAGAATAAATGATAATCAGATGGGACACTGTCCAGTGAATATGGTGAGTGGGGCATCGATTCCAATTCAAACTGCTCCAATCTTTGGAATGTCATCCTTGCTGTATGTGGCCGATCATTATCCTGATGGAAGAACACACTTCATCTTGAAACCAAAGACGCTCGTTTTTCTTCTAGCGCTGACTTAAGCCGCTCAAGCTGCTCACAGTGGATCTCCTTTGTTATCGTTTGACTTGGGGTTAGAAGTCCAAAGTCGGCTAAATCTTTTATATTCTACCAAACAGATAGCAATACCTTACGTGGGTGAATACCTTCTTTAGCCTGGGGTGCCGGTGTTTCTCCTTTCCGTACCCACTGTCTTCGGTGCATGATATTTTTAAAGAGAACCCATTTCTCGTTACCAGTCATTATTCGCCCCAAAAAAGGTTCATTGATTAGACGTGACACCAAAGAAGAGCACACATTCACTCTCTAAGCAGGTTTATACTCGGAAAGTTTGTGAAGAATGACCAATTTTGCTGACTTTTCCGATGGCACACAGATGTCGATCAATGGTTGAATGACTAAATCCAAGCTACTCTTCTAGTTCCTTAACAGTTACGATGAGATTATGTTTTATCAGGGTCCGCACGACGTCCTCGTCGAACTCTACAGATCTTCCTGTGCAATGCTTGTCTTCTAGGCTGTAGTTTCTGGCTCGGAACTTCTGGAACCGCCGCTGACACTGGTTTACGCTAATTATCCGATCCCCAAATACTGCATTAATATTGCTCGCACTTTCCGTTGCATTATTGCCTTCATTGAACTCATGAAGAAAAATATGCTGAATATGCTTCAGTGTCACTTCCATTATAGCTTTGAAAAAATACTTGTTAAAATCGAACTGCTCTCTTCAAAACTTGTAATAAGAATAAGACCAAGGTAAAATTGCAACCTCCTTTTAGAGCAAGTTGATGCAGGTAGTTTATCCTGTCCCCCTCCGACTTTTAGTTCATGCAATTAAAAAATCTGCATTATTTATGGGATGACCCATACATACATACATACATACATACATATATATATATATATATATATATATATATATAATATATATATATATATATGTAAATAAAACTCCAGTCATTTTCCTAGCATATTTTAATTGCCTCGATAACTGAAGAGATGCCGGTGCAGGTTTCCGCCCCGACATCTGAAACTCGGAGTCTTATCATAGCAACCGAATAATTGTCACATATTATATTACAAATATGTATATATATATATATATATATATATATATATATATATATATGAGCAAACTTCTCAACGGGGTGAACTCGGGATGTACAACCGATATTGCTCTGCTATCACTATCCGTAAGAGTTCCACCCAGGAAAAGCCTGAAACAAGGCGATACCATTTCTACAAAGCTCTTCACTGCATGTCCTGAAATGACGACTGTGTTCTAATTATTACATTTTCATTGTTTTTTGTTTTGTTTTTTTGTTTTCGTGCCTACATATCAAATCAATGTAGTTAGTTTGGCGCGATAAAGTTCTTAATTCATTTCTATCTACGTTTCCCTCATGGTCTTCGGGACCCTCATGGTCTTCGGGACATGGAATGGCGTCCTCTTCTCTACTACCACAGTTTATAGTGGGCAGTTTTTGTTTATGCATATATTATAACCAGTATTTATATAGATTTTGTAGCTATACTTTTATAGTTAGACTGTCAGTGATCCACGTCATTGGTTTCATATTTTCCACGTCATCATATTCCTATTTTGGCTATGAAAATATGTTTCCAAAAATACGCGTTTTTGCCATTTCACATCATCGGTGATGAAGTCATCCTATTTTTGACGTATGCATGTTGCTTGCGAGTTATATGTAAATCTGGTTTTGCAATACAATATTTTCCATTATTATGTGTCTATCGCTGTTGGGAATTCTACAAAGTTTGGTTGTATTATCTGTTTATATTATTTTTACAACGATCGGAGCGAATAGTGCTCCTCACGAACGCACGTTCGTGTAAGGTTGTGATATATCAACAGTTTTGAATAAAAACCGGAAAGCGAAATATGAACACGCAATGCACACGTGCACACTGAATTCAAAAAACGGAAGAGAAGAATAAAAACTCAATGCGCATGTCAAATGAAACGGAAGAATAGAATAAACGGAAGAAGAGAATAAAAATTATATGATGGTCTGCATACTACGACTGACACCACTATCACACAACTTTGCTGCAAATTTCTGTTTTCATATAGCTTTGCTTTATAGTCTACGGGAGGCAGGTGATCATATGATACAGTGTACTTATTTTAAAACTATATTTTTACCAATTAGATAAATTACCGTTTTGGCCGGTGATGTCAAAAACATAAAGACATAAATGGTCAATGACATACACACTCATAAAATTTTTCCGTAACTTCTATGGGCATTTGAGTGGCTGTGTGGTAAGTAGCTTGATTACCAACCACATGGTTCCAGGTTGAGCCCCACTGCGTGGCACCTTGGGCAAGTGTCTTCTACTATAGCCTTGGGCTGACTAAAGCCTTGTGAGTGGATTTGGTAGACGGAAACTGAAAGAAACCCGTCGTATATATATATATATATATATATATATATGTGTGTGTGTGTGTGTGTGTGTGTGTGTGTGTGTGTGTGTGTGTGTGTGTGTGTGTGAGTGTGTATATGTTTGTGTGTCTGTGTTTATTCCCCCAACATCGCTTGACAACCGATGCTGGTGTGTTTACGTTCCCGTAACTTAGCGGTTCGGCAAAAGAGACCGATAGAATAGGTACTAGGCTTACAAAGAATAAGTCCTGGGTCGATTTGCTCGACTAAAAGGCGGTGCTCCAGCATGGCCACAGCTAAATGACTGAAACAAGTAAAAGAGTAACTCGTGTTTGTGCGCGCGCGTGTGTTCAATACCACACACCCACACACACACAAATGTATGCATGTATGCATGTATGTATGCATGCATGTATGTATGTACGTATGTGTAGTAGGTGGGGTTGTGAAACGTTTCCGTTCATTAAACTGCATTCACAAAGTATAAATCAAACCGAGTCTAGACAGAAATCCCTTGTCAAATGTACCGCCAAGTGGAAATTAAATTATTCTGGAGTCACTTCGATGTAAAGTGAACTTGCTGTCACACAACCACGAACGTACAACCGTTACAAATTGATAAAAATTTTACTTGCATCTGATGAGAATCTAATAGATCTGAAACGTTTGTACGTGTATCAGGCTGTTTCTATAAAGAAAATATCCCAACCTATATATACACACATACTTTCAGTTCCCGTCTACCAAATCCATTCACCAGGCATGGGTCGGGGGCTGTTTTAGAAGGCACTTGTCCAAGGTGCCACTCTGTATACACACACATACACACACATATGCATGTACGTACACATACATACATACATACATACATACATACATACATACATACATGCATACATACATACATACATACCCAAGCGTGTGTATTAATGTATTTGTGAGATTTTTTATGGAGATATTTGTTGTGGATGTTTTCTTAATTACTGTTCCATGTTTTGGAATTTCAGTAACATATCAATGTTCCTACGAGATGAGCTTGTTCCAGTCCAAAGAAACGGGCAGAGTAAGTCGAAAATTTCGGGGTCAATAACATAAGTACATGTTGAATCGACTTACCCCTACCCAGAAATTTCCAACCTTCTGCTAAAATCTGAAACGAATATTTTTTTGTCTGCTAATATATATGTTATGAATGGAAATTTTCTTGAAGCTTCGCTAGACATTTGGTACACAGAGATGAAGGTGATAAGAAACGGACGATTCTGTCATATTCTGAATGTACCTGCTTGACACAGAAATCTATACTGTTGCTGCGGTCTGACATTTAAAGGCACTCAATTATTTCTACTGTTTTTTAAACAAGCAAAATGAAACGTGACGAAAATTTTATAACATTCAAAGATTCTAACAATACTACTGAATATATATATATCCATATACATACATACATTCACACAAATATCTATCCAGCTACGTACGTATAGATGATATACGTACTTACATACATTATATACATACTTGTTAAAGAAATTTCTAACTATATTCATAATTAAGAATTATATACAAATAATTGGAGATGGCTGGACTTACCTATGTCAGGTAACGGGATTGAAACGCAATTAGAGATTTGTAAGCTTGTTCCGCCTGCTTTCTTTAACAATTTCATTTAATTTTAGCCGACTGACCTATATTTGACGAAAATTTCACTTTCCAATTTGTTTGTGTATACGTTATCTCATATTACTAATTTATTTATTTATTTTTGTTGTTGAAATATAGTCCAGTGTATATAGATACCCCAGAAGAATATGCACGCGGACATATATGTTTTTATCTATATCTCTCACTTTCTTTCTTTCTTTCTTTCTGTCTTTCTTTATGTACTCACACACACACGTATATAGATATACGCGCACATATATCTCATGCACGCATGTATGTAGATAAGCTTAAGATTATATGTATGTTTATATTTTGCTACACAAGTAATGTGTGTGTATGTGTATGCATGCATATACACCTACATATACATATATATATATATGTCTGTGTGTATATATATATATATATATATATATATATATATATATATATATATATATATATTTATTTATATATATATACACGTTATATGTATGTATATATATATATATATATATATATATATATATATATATATATATATACACACATACACAGACACACAGATACACACATATACATTTATAAATAAAGAAACGTTAGAGAATTCGAATTGGGAAAGAGGTGAAATAGGAGAATGTTTAGGCACCATGGCTGAGGCGAAAAGGCTTATTGCGGGAACAGTCTGTTCAGGGAGATCTGAATAACATTAAACGTTCAGCCGCGAAATGAGGTCAACTACATTCTAGATGACAAATGACTGCAGGCAGTCTTATTCATAATACCATTTAATACTAGCAGCGACGATCGTATAACATCATTTAATTTTGTCACCGATGATCGGTTGCTAAAATGCACTGCACGTCTAGCTGAAAGACCAACTCATAAAAATTTTCGATTCTTGTGAAGGCACGTGGCTTAGTGGTTAGGGATATTCGGCTCACGATCGTAAGGCCGAGTGTTCGATTCCCGGCGGCACGATGTGCCTTTGAACACTATACTTTATTCCATTCAATCAGCTGGCAACAATGAGAAGTACCTGTATTTCAAAGGGCCAGCCTTGTCACACCCTCTGTCACGCTGAATCTCTTTGAGAACTACGTTAAGGGTGCGCGTGTTTGTGTAGTACTCAGCCACTTGCACGTTAATGCAGTCGGGGGATGCTATCATGATGGAAACAAGGAGTGAGATTGAAGAAATCGATGAAGATTATGATTCACTGATCCAGAATATGAAAAGCTGTATGTGGAAAGCAAGAAGTGTAAACTTGCAGAAAGCATCTCGGGGCAGACACGAAAAACAGTGCAAAAGAAAAAGAAGATAGTGAAAAGGAACATGGAAATTCATCTTCACTATTCTGTTCTCTCCAAAGTGATTAAACAACATCTGCAAAGTGACTTTGGACACTAAATGCTGAATAATCTACTGCGGGCTGCAGAAAAATGATGCTCCGGGAAAAGTTGGCATTATATAAATCGAAGGAGTAAAATCAGGAAAATAGTTAAGAATCGGTAAAGAAAGAAGATGGAATAATTAGCGCAAATGCAGAGTTCTGATAACTCATTAGGTGAATGCGGGTGCTCTTACGTAGCAAGAAAAAGGCAATAAGTCTAAGATCATTAAAAGGATAGGCATAACATTCCTAATTTCCTAATTTCCTAATTTCTACATGAGGCTATAAGAATACGCCACTGTCTTACGGCAAAATAGCAAAGGAAATTATCGCACTCAAAAAAATGTAGTTTTAAGTTATGTAGTTTATCCAGTGACTTGGGTTAAATCCGTGGGTCGGTGGACCAATCTATCTATCTATCTATCTATCTATCTATCTATCTATCTATCTATCTATCTATCTATCTATCTATCTATCTATCTATCTATCTATCTATCTATCTGTCTGTCTGTCTGTCTGTCTGTCTGTCTGTCTGTCTGTCTGTCCGCGCACACATGCACGTATATTTTTGGCGTCAAAATAATTTTATAAACTTTCGAGAGAACATGGAATAATTGTTTTGGAGGAGCGGAGCGCATTGGATGGACCTTGAAGTACGTTACATAAGGCTATAATTAACAGCATGTAAATATTGGGCTAAAAAACTTCTTTGGATAGGAAAAGTCGAAGACTTTGTAAATATCCTACATTTCGAAAATATTCACATGTTATTATTTATAGATTCATGTGGTGATTTTCGAGATCCAATGCTCCAATACGTACATACATACATACATACATACATACATACATACATACAAGATCCAAAGATCGAGGTGTAGGAAGAAAGTTAGCTTCAAGCAATCCGCAGTAAATATGAAAATCAACTTTCAAGGACAATAGTGGTTAATGAGACAATAGTGGTTAATGGAACTTTTGGTATCGAAGTATGATAAACTGAAAAAGGTTCTTTTTATATTTCACGGCAGGTGACCAAGGTTGCTGGGTATGCGAATATAAATACAAGAGTTAAAGAATGGTGTATATAAGATACGGGCTACATATGATTCATAGTGAGCATGTGTTAACAAGTACCTCCTTGTGATGATGTAAACTTTGATTCAATCAAAATACCCTTGGTTGACGAGTAGCCTGAGGAATACATCTCGCTTGAAATCAGTCAATCTCCATACGCAAGTTATTTTCCTCCTGAAACTTATAAAAAATTACACATATTAGGCGCACCTTTCTATAAGCTACACACTAAATTTTCCAGGTAGCGGTTTATACATTGGAAAATACGGTAATTGTAGTGGCAGTGACAAGTTCGCTCGCTGGTTAGTAATTGATATGTAGAGGTGGCTGTTTACCAGTAAAGAAGGAAAGAGTAAGGAAAGCAAGGTGCTAACTAGAAAGGAAGAAATAATGACATGCGAATAGAACAGAGTAGTGACATTCAGCAGAATTGACCCGGAAGTTCTTCCTCTTCGATTACTATCGCAAAAAGCAATAGATTTCTTCAACTGAATACACGTCGATGGTTGGTTAAAATTACCCAAATACAACTTTAGCATGAAATAACTACTAAAATACCAAAGTTTGTCAAAAATGTTCAAAGTAAAACGTGTTCTGCGTGGAAAATTACACCTGTATACGAAGTCTCAAACTGTTTAGTTAAAAAAAATAATTAAAATATCTGTGGCCAAACTGAACAGATGTATGTGTGTGCGTGTGTGTATGCGTGCGTGTGTGTATATGTGTGTGTGTACGAATGTATGTACGTATGTATGTATGTATGTATGTATGTATGTATGTATGTATGTATGTATGTATGTATGTGTGTGTGTGTGTGTGTGTGTATGCGTGTATGTATGTATGTATGTATGTATACAGAAAAAGAAGAGAGGGTGGGATGTGGCAGGAGTAGTAAAGTTGTTTTCGATTGTAAAGTTCATTGTACGAAAGATAACAGTTAATACGCAATTTAAAAAACGTTCCTATTTATAGTTTAGAAATGGTCATAGTTTGTGGTCCACACAGGTGTGTGTGTGTGTGTTTGTATGTGTGTGTGCCTGTGTATTTGTGTGTTTGTGTGTGTGTGTGTTGTGTGTGTGTGGCCCAAAATTTCACTTTTATTACAATATTTTACAATAAATCAAGTCGCATGAGAAACATCTTAATACTAGTGAGTATAAATGAATAAATTTATTTCTGTGTGTTTAAGAAATCGATAATATCATTCTTGCGAAGGCACGTGGCTTAGTGGTTAGGGATATTCGGCTCACGATCGTAAGGCCGAGTGTTCGATTCCTGGCGGTACGATATGCCTTTGTACAATATACTTTATTCCATGTTGCTCCAGTTCAATCAGCTGGCAACAACGAGTAGTACCTGCATTTCAAAGGGCCAGCCTTGTCACACCCTCTGTCACGCTGAATCTCCTTGAGAACTACGTTAAGGGTGCGCGTGTCTTTGTAGTACTCAGCCACTGGCACGTTAATATCATGAGCATATATATATATATATATATATATATATATATATATATATATATATATATATAATATATATATACGACGGGCTTCTTCAGTTTCCGTCTACCAAATCCACTCACAAGGCTTTGGTCGGCCCGAGGCTATAGTAAAAGACACTTGCCCAAGGTGCAACGCAGTGGGACTGAACCCGAAACCATGTGGTTGGTAAGCAAGCTACTTACCACACGGCCATGTATATATCATGAGAATATTTTTACATCGTGTAGCAATACAGGCATATATGATTGTATGTTCTGCCTGAGACATTCGATCAGTATACGAAGTTTCAAACTGTTCAGTTAAAATAATTAAAAACCTGTGAGCTAACCTGAACAGATCCCGAGGCTGTAGTAGAAGGCACTTGTCTAAGGTGCTACGCTGAGGGATTATCATTTCGCTCTTGACATTATGCTCTTCAACAGACCAAAGACACAATCACTACGCATATCAGGGGAACACTGTTGCATCTCACCATAAATAAGGATCTTTCCTGGTGAAGGTACATCCTCAGCATAACAAAAACTGACCTTCCTGTTCAGTGCTAGAAAACAATTCATCCCCAACAACCAGCAACTCTCATCAAAGCTCAGACGAGTCTTTCAATGGCCTACTGCTACAGTTTAACGTGCTACTGACATACATACATGCACGCACGCACGCACGCACGCAAGCACGTATACATGAATACATACATACATACATACATACATACATACACACACCTAGTATTGTATTTCTCAGAAAAGGACTCTCGATTGACTGGACAAGTCCTTCGTCAACACACTTCAACATTGGGTTAGTAGATGTGCTAGTTCCTTCTATGTCTTTTCCATTACTACCACAGTCGTTTCTACTTCATGGAGATAGCTAGTGTTAGAAGCCATGCCACTTCTATTTCGGCACTCTGAACTCACTCGTTTCTTCTCCCATCACGTATACTGTGTTCATTCTGTGAAGTGACATTAACCAGTTCTTTCTCATCAGGACGATGTCTGTGGAATTTTCCTTTTTTTTTTATATATTTTCCAGCGGTCAAATGACAAGTGTTTAAGTAGGACATTAACCGCATCGGTCTCACCAGTCTCAGAGGGCCTGTTCTTCGTATGCAACTCTAGTTAGCTATCTTTTATTTACATAGCTAAGACTCTTTGACAAGCATGACGCAATCACTTCGCTAGATAAATATGGTGTGCCTGTAGAGCTGAAATGAAGGTGTGGCTGTACAGCGGAAATATTAATCTATTTTTCCATTTCTAGGTTAAATCCGGCTAAAATCGACTTCCCATTTTGTGTAGATTTAACTGACTACAAATAATCCTTTAATAAAACGCGCCGTTTATCAAATCAGAAAGAATTTAGCTGATAATTATAAATTGTTCGTATGGTTCTGGTACCGTTTTTTTTTTATTATCGAACCACAACATTTACGACGCTTATGTTTTCGAGAAAAGGCTCACACAATCTAATTTCTCATTTTGAATCCCTATGATACTTCAATCTGTACATACTTCGATCCGAAAGTGGTAAGTTGTCAGAAGTGCTTGTCTCAAAGTATTTACTCTCAGCGCTTTGTGCCGTGCATTCAAATTTAAGCAGAGTCGAATGCTTCCTTCACCTAAGACCAATAAAATATGTACAAATAATATACTAGGGTCAATTCAATCGGCTTCACTTCTCTGTACATTTCTGGTCTCCACCAGACATAGTTGTGTGGTTAACGAGTTCATTTTAGGACAACGTGGTTTCGTATTCGATCCCACCGTACAGTACCTTGGGCAACTATCCTCTACTATAGCTTCGGTTTGACTAGAACCTTGTGAGTGGAATTCATTTGACAGAATCCGCAGGGAAGCTTCTTGGATAGACAGTTTCTTTTCGTAGATAGTGCATTTAATCCGTCACCCTGTTTTTAGCCATTACCTGGCCCATGGCTGTCTTAAGTGTTTGTTGTATGCGTTTGGACCATGTCTTTAGTCTGGGAATAACTTCCTCCTCAGTCTGAAAGTGTTTAGCTGCACTATTAAACTTGATTTTCTTATGCGTATACCAGCTAGTATTTGAAAAGTAGGACAAGGACAACACAAAGAAACACTTCTGCATATAACATATAGCAAGATACCTAGCATGAAATATGAGAGTGAAACGTAAAAAGGACGATAGATAGACAAGGTATTTGTTCATTAAGTAGGATTGGGTGACTATTATATTCGATAGGCAAAGCGGAAATAGTTGTTTGGGAGGAAAACAGCTAAGTGTAGTTCTGAACCAGAAGGGAAAATAATAGTAAAATATCTAAGAGTATGTTTCATATAAAGCTTTACTAAATTAGAACGAAATAGTTTTCTGTCATCTAAGGACGATTCACGACATATTAAGCCATTGCATGCTTTGAAGAGCATTCTGATTAAATATCACTATTCGTTTGTTGACTTTGACGTTTTCACAATCTATGATGTATGACTCACTTTCAGTTGTTAGTTGCTAAATAATATCCACAAAGTATAAGCTAGCATTCAACTCATGATTTCATGGTTGAACGGGTTTTTAGGTTAGGTGTGATCTCAATACTGTATAGTATCTTTCACTGGATAGGTTTGAAGCAAAATATTTTGAACACTCAAATTGTAGTGATATGCATGAGTGAAGACGTTCATCTTCTTGAATTGCCACAAGGGAAAATCGCCCTGATACAAACCATCTTCCTCTAAGTTGTTATTACAATTGAATTCTCGCGTGTTGCTGGGTTTCTCACGGGCAGAAGACAAGTACGTTGAATAAATAATTTTAATTTTATGGACAATTATATTAGCTATAACTTCAGATATAAAACTGTTGAAAACAGTGCAAGTTGATTTTGAAATTAATTTTATGACTTTTATGGAAATTATTAATTTTCAAATTCGTTCAAAAACTGGATTCAAAGCCGATAGAGGAAATAGGATTTATGTTTTAACCAAAAATTCTGCTTTATTCTTTTTCTTTATTTTACTCTTTTACTGATTTCAGTCATCCGGTTGCAATCATAATGAAGTATCAACTAGAAGGGTTTAGTCACTTAAATCAACCACATTTTCTTTAATTCTGACACTTATACTATCGATCTTTCTATGCCGATCCACTAAGTTCAGAAGGATGTATAACGAACACTCGTTGTCAAGTGAATGAGTCAAACGCAAAAATAGATACGCATTCACACACACACACACACACACACACACACACACACACACACACACACACACACACATGCACACACACGAGGGACTTCTGCATAGTTTCAGTCAACCAAATTCAGTGATAAGGTATTGGTTGGCTCGTGGTTATAACAGAAGATACTTGCCACGAAATAGGACTGAACCTAAAATGAAGTGGTTGCAAAGTGAACTTCTTAAGCCACTCAGCTATGCTGCATAGATTATACGAAAAGTTTTCCTGCATTTTCATATAAGTGATTCAGGATCAAGAATTACGGTCATATAAACGGATACACTGGTGCAACTTGTGGGAGTCAAAACTACGTGGCAAAACTCCAACAGGAGATATTGAACTCAACATTGCAATCTCACGAGACAACCTTGGTTTCTTATTTGATATCTGTGGAAAATAAATTTATAAATCTTTTACTGTACGAAAATGGAACAAAAAAGCTCAGGTATCCTCTAACGGACATCAATGAGCAAAACCTTGTGATGCAGATATGCTAGTGTTTAATGTATACCAAGATAAATTTGAATAATTCTGCCCGGAACTTCATGTAATTAAAACCCTCAAGCTTATTTTGAACAACTGACAGCGCAGTCCAGTGACTGAACCAAATAAAATAGGTTACAAAAGATGAAAAAAAAAAAAAAATCCTCGGGCGAATGATCGACAAAATCGGAAGAACAATGGAGAAAATGGCATATTACATGACAACGTAGACTAAGATTCAACGAACCAACGGAGATATTAAACGTTATAAAACTATTTAGAATATTACTGTTTATAATACACGAAACATATATATATATAATTTGTTATTATTTAATTGAACGCCACGCATCCATTACAAGTAGGTTTATATATATATATATATATATATAATTTTAACTTTCCTATGATATACAATTTTCAAGATGGTGTAATTTGGTTATTCATCTTTAAACCGATAAAAAGGTTTTTTTTCAAATATTTTATGTATAAGTCTGTGTGTGTATATATATATATATATATGTATTGGTATAAATATCAACACACAAAAATATTTTTTTCTTCTCCACTTCCTCCCTTATTTTTATTTATTATTTATTTATTTTTTTATATTTTATTTTTTATTTTTTTATTTTTTATTTTTTATATCTTTAATTATTTTTTATTTTTATTTTTATTTTCCCTTTTCTCTTTCTTTCTCTCTCCTTCTCCAAACACACAGAGACACACACACACACACACACACGCACACAAAAACACACACGGACACACACACACACACACACACACACACCTCCACAAAACGATCATAGAAAGTGTGACCCCAAATGACATTTGTCCGGCCAGCCTACGCACAACACACACTCAGTGACACGAGACTGGACGGAGAGCAGAGCCAAAATTCTTAGAAAACCACAGGAGGTCCAGTAGGCCAACAGAATAATAATACTTCCTCTTCCCTATCAGATACAAACACACACACACACACACACACCAACACACACATACACACACACACACATACACACACACCACACACACACCAACACACTGTTTTTTCTCTGTCTCACTCCCTCCCACCCTTTTATACTGTCTTATTCCTCCACCACTACTACGAAACTATAAAATGTTCAAATTACCCACAAGGAATTGATTTGATTTGAAACCCCACTCGATTGGGAGAAAGCGCTAATCCGAATGATATGATCTGAATGATATATATGTAAAAAATGTAATATATAAATAAATATCTATAAATATGAACCATCGATCTGATTACCTCATTTTTTCTAATATATATATATATATTATATATATATATATATATTATATAAATATATTATATATAATAATAAATATTAGGGAATAATCCAAATTTACAGGGAAAAAATCAGATTTAGGATTAAATCGATTTTATAGTAAAATATTATAAAATATTATTCGAGACAAAACCACTATTTTGCAAAACAAACAAGGAAAGACTTAATTAATACATAAAATTTTAATAAAAATAGTCAAAAAAACCGCCACTACAATCGTTCTTGTCTTGAATCGACAATCTTCAGGTGGACTTCCAATCTAAAAATCAATATTTTAAAATATAAAAATAATAATTTTAAAATAATTAAAGTATGAATGAAAAAATATAAGTATATAATCCGTGGGTTTTTTGAGTATATGTTGAGGTTTATATGTATGTATTGGTATGTGTAAGTGGTGTGGGTATTTGTATATGTCGTGGGTGTGTGGTTTACGTGTGTGTATTTGTGTGTGAATGTTTAGGTTAGGGGGATTGCTATATAGGTTTGTTATAGAGTTTAGTAAAGGAGATTTTATCATTATATGTTTTTATGTGTTTTGGTTATCATGGTAGGTTTGATAAGGAATTTGTAGTAATTTGTGTCTATTTGCGATGTCTGTTGTTTTATTGCATTGTTTCATTCATAATTTTAAGTAGTGTTCGTTTTACCAAGTGAAAATATAATTTTTAATTCCATTTATTCCATTTCTCCGTTCATAGTTTTGAGTGATGTCCGTTTTCTAGAGCGTGAATGTGGGTTGTATGTGTGTGTGTGTGGGAGTATGAATAAGTATTGTGTTGAAGTATTTAGCTATTTTATTTATTTATAGTTGCCTAGACATTTTTATGTGTATGTATAGGGATATATATATAGGGTGTGATTTAGTGTATGTAGTTAGATATGATTATATATAATTAGGTATATGCGTATGGGTGTATATATTTTATTATTATATTATTATTATTTTTTTGTTTTGTTTTATATTTTATATTTTTTTATATTTTATATTTTATATTTTATATTTAATTGTGATAGGTTTTTTTAGTTATATATTGTTTATATATTGTTTATTATGGATTATAGATAGGTTATATATGGATTATATACTTATATTTTTTCATTCATACTTTAATTATTTTAAAATTATTATTTTTATATTTTAAAATATTGATTTTTTAGATTGGAAGTCCACCTGAAGATTGTCGATCAAGACAAGAAACGATTGTTAGTGGCGGTTTTTTTGACTATTTATTAAATTTTTGTATTAATTAAGTCTTTCCTTGTTTGTTTTGCAAAATAGGGTTTGTCTCGAATAATATTTTATATATATATATATATATATATATATATGTAGGTCCCGGTTGAGTCGGGGTTAACCACAGTAAATAAGATACTCAATACATATTATATTATATATATATATATATATATATATGAAAAAAGGTTTGAAAATGCAATTTAAACGATGTTTATTTACTTAACCGGTTTCACTCTTTGGTAAAAGATTGTCCAAAAGTAACTTTGAATATTATGGGTTCAAAAAAAGTTTTTTACATAATTGTCACATTGAATATTTGAATTCAAAAATGTTTTTTTATACATAATTGTCACATTACATGTATAAATATAGTATAAAAAAGTTCAATAGTATGATGAGAATATTTGGAAAAATTGGCAGAAAAGAATAAAACAATATATTATTGGAAATTTGGTTGGCGTTAATTTTGGTTGTCGCAAATTGTCACATTACATGTATATATATACAGTCTTTGGTAGAAAGGACATGTTAAAGACATAAGGAAGTGTAATAGTTTGGTGAGAAAGCTTGTAATATTGACAGAGAAAATTAAAATGGATATTTTAGACATCTCAGAATATTTTGAATCGAGGCGAGAATTTGTTTTTTACTGACCTGTTTGTTTTAGCAGAAAAGTTGGATTGAGAGAAAAAAAGATATGTACCCAGTTTGGTTTATACTTCCCCTTCAAGCATCAGTGATTTTGGGGTTATTGGGAGGTGAGTATGCGGGTGTGAATAGATGTGTCCGTGTGCCTGCTGGTCAGACAGCGTCTGTTTTCACACAATATATACACACACACACAACAACAATACACACACACACATAGTATACACACACACACCACATACACACAACACACCCACACACAGAACACCACACCACACACAACGCACCCACATATATAATATATACACACAGCACACAATATAACATGTATTTATATATAATATACACACATATATAACACATACACACATTTGTGTGATATTTATATTATGTATATATGTGTGCGTGTGTGTGTGTGTGTTGTGTGGTGTGGTGTTGTGTGTGTGTATGTGTTATATATGTGTGATATATATATAAATACATGTTATATTTGTGTGCTGTGTGTATATATTATATATGTGGGTGCGTTGTGTGTGTGTGTGTTCTGTGTGTGTGTGTGTTGTGTGTATGTGGTGGTGTGTGTATACTATGTGTGTGTGTGTATTGTTGTTGTGTGTGTGTGTATATGTTGTGTGACAAACAGACGCTGTCTGACCAGCAGGCACACGGACACATCTATTCACACCCGCATACTCACCTCCCAATAACCCCAAAATCACTGATGCTTGAAGGGGAAGTATAAACCAAACTGGGTACATATCTTTTTTTCTCTCAATCCAACTTTTCTGCTAAAACAAACAGGTCAGTAAAAAACAAATTCTCGCCTTCGATTCAAAATATTCTGAGATGTCTAAAATATCCATTTTAATTTTCTCTGTCAATATTACAAGCTTTCTCACCAAACTATTACACTTCCTTATGTCTTTAACATGTCCTTTCTACCAAAGACTGTATATATATACATGTAATGTGACAATTTGCGACAACCAATAATTAATGCAACCAAATTTCCAATAATATATTTGTTTTATTTTTTCTGCCAATTTTTCCAAATATTCTCATCATACTATTGAACTTTTTTATACATATTTATACATGTAATGTGACAATTATGTATAAAAAAACATTTTTGAATTCATAATATTCAATGTGACAATTATGTAAAAAACTTTTTTGAACCCATAATATTCAAAGTTACTTTTGACAATCTTTTACCAAGAGTGAAACCGGTTAAGTAAATAAACATCGTTTAAATTGCATTTTCAAACCTTTTTTCATATATAATCCCACTCGTGCGATACCCCACAACTCAACTTTTATATATATAATATATATATATATATATATATATATATATTCCTAAGGCGCGAGCTGGCAGAAACGTTAGCACGCCGGGCGAAATGCTTAGCGGTATTTGTCTGCCGCTACGTTCTGAGTTCAAATTCCGCCGAGGTCGACTTTGCTTTCACTTTCGGGGTCGATAAATTAAGTAACAGTTCACTGGGGTCGATGTAATCGACTTAATCCGTTTGTCTGTCATTGTTTGTCCCCTCTGTGTTTAGCCCCTTGTGGGTAGTAAAGAAATATATATATATAATCCTTTCTACTGGAAGCACAAAGCCTCACATTTGGGGGAAGGGATTAAGTCGATTACATCGACCCCAGTGCGTAACTGGTACATTTTTAATCGACCCCGAAAAGATGAAAGGCAAAATCGACCTCGTCGGAATTTGACCTCAGAACGTAGCAACGGCTAAAATACCTATTTCTTTACTATCCACAAGGGGCTAAACACAGAGAGGACAAACAAGGACAGATAAACGGATTAAGTCGGTTATATCGACCCCAGTGCGTAACTGGTACTTATTTAATCGACCCCGAAAGGATGAAAGGCAAAGTCGACCTCGGCGGAATTTGAACTCAGAACGTAAAGACAGACGAAATACCGCTAAGCATTTCGCCCGGCGTACTAACAATTCTGCCATGTATTTACGTATATGTTTATGTATATGCATGTACGCTTATGTGTGTGCGTTCTCAATAAAAGCATTCATACATACAGATGCATAAATACTCATATTTGTGTGCGTTTCTATGTGTACGCGTGTGTTGCATCTGTGCATATATTGCGGTGCCTATGTGCGTGTCCGCGCGCGTGCATGTGTGTGTATATGTGACGTAAAAATCTATGCACACACATTCACACACACACACACGAACACACCAACAATATCATGCATTCCCACTTCTGTTAAGATCAGCAACTAAATTACTCGTTTCTTTTCTTTGTGCTCCTAACCTCAGCATGTTTTGTGTAATAGCTTGATGGGTCTTGTTATTTTTGCACTAGTCTACGCCTCCATGTGGATAGTTAGACAGTTTCATATGTCTTTCTGTCACAACTTTGGCCTATCTGTTGCCCTAACTCCACACACAACATATTCGTTTTTCGACTTGATGTTGTCCTGTTTTCAATTATATTTAATTTCTTTCCTTCTCTTTTCTTTTCTCGCTTTATAATTTCTCTTTCCCTCTTGTATTATGGTGTTATTAATGTTGTCAGTGTAGCTATAGCACGATACAAGAAGAGATAGGACGGTAAAACATTGTTATATCTGTGATTCATCTACCACTAACCTAAGCTGGAACACAAGATTCTTGGACAGTGGTCTTTGTTTTACGTTCCTCTGATATGAAATACATCTAGTATCAGTAATATTGATTTCAAATTTTGGCACATGGCCAGCAATTTCGGGGGCGGGTCGATTACGTCGATCCCAATGCTCAGTTGGTACTAATTTTACCGACCCCGAAAGGATGAAAGGCAAAATCGACCTCGGCGGAATTTGAACTGAGGACGAAAAGTCAGACGAGATACCTATTTCTTTACTACCCAAAAGAGGCTAAACACAGAGAGGACAAACAAGGACAGACAAAGGGATGAAGTCGATTAGATCGACCCCAGTGCTTAACTGGTAC
This sequence comes from Octopus sinensis, assembly GCF_006345805.1. Classification (NCBI taxonomy): domain Eukaryota; kingdom Metazoa; phylum Mollusca; class Cephalopoda; order Octopoda; family Octopodidae; genus Octopus; species Octopus sinensis. The sequence continues at coordinate 93,199,130 of NC_042997.1, read as the reverse complement.
TTAATTTATCGACCGCGAAAGGATGAAAGGCAAAGTTGACCTCGGTGGGATTTGAACTCAGAACGTAACGGCAGACGAAATACGGCTAAGTATTTCGCCCGGCGTGCTAACGTTTCTGCCAGCTCGCCGCCTTATGATAATAATAATAATAATAATAATAATAATAATAATAATGATAATAATAATGATGATAATGATGATGATAATAATAATAATAATAATAATTTGGTATAAAAGATGGGCTACAGCAAATATTCTGCTCAATACCACAGATTTACTTGTCAGTTGTTTGACCTTAACCAGTTGAGCATGTCCCTTAGTGGCTGACGATATGTGCATCTCTGATCACGAGCAGAAGTAGTGGGGGAGCATCATAGCCATGTGTTGAGAGGGATTCTTTGGGGTTTGAATAATTCACCTCTGGAAACATGGGTGGTTCTTTCAACATCCTTAAACAACCCTTATCCAGGGACCTTTTGAGCGGGATGGGCTACTCAACCTGAAGAAATTTCTAACTGGGCCCCACCTGCAAGGTCATGTGCTGTTTATCTTGATATGAGATCACCATGTCGCGCACATATGGTTGTGATGTCTGTGCCTGGTGTACCCTTATCAGACGGGTAGTCATGATGGGTATATTGGGCTTCGTATATTTTACCCCAGTGTCACTGTGTTGGCATGAACTGCTCTCACCCTCAATAATAATAATAATAATAATAATAATAATAAACATGATGATGATCCTTTCTGTTAAAGGTACAAAACCTGAAATTTTGACGGGGGGAACTAGTTGATAATATCGACCCCAGGGTTTCACTGGTATATAATTTATCCATCACGCAAGGATAAAAGGCAAGGTCGACCTCGACGGAATTTCAACCCAAAACATAAAGACAGACGAAATGCCACTGAGCATTTTTCCCGGAGTGCTAACGATTCTGCTAGCTCGCCGCCTAATAATAATAATAATAATGATAATAATAATAATAATAATAATAATAATAATAATAATAATAATAATAATTTCTACTAAAGAACTAGGCCAGAAATTTTTGGTGGCGGGGACCGGTCAAACACATCGAACCCAGTGATTCACTGGTACTTAATTTCTCGACCCCCCGAAAGGATGAAAGGTAAAGTCGACCTCAGCGGGATTTCAACTTAGAACATGAAAACAGACGAAATGCTGCTATGCGTTTCGCCCGCCTTAATAATAATAATAATAATAATAACGATGATGATGATGATGATGATGATGATGATGATGATGATGATGAATTTTTTTATTTGCTTTCAGAGTGGCTGATGAGAAGAGCAATACTAAGATGGACATAAAATCCAAGGATTTAAATAAGTTGGAATGATAAAAGAAAAGTATACATGGCATACAACATTGGTTTTAAGTTTTGACACAAGGCCAACAATTACGGGAGAAAGAACAAGTCGATTACATCGACCCCAAGTCCTCAACTGGTACATATTTTATTGATCCCGAAATAATGAAAAGCAAGTTCGACGTCGGCGGAATTTGAACTCAGAATGTAAAGAAGGATGAAATGCCCCTAAGAATTTTGCCCGGCGTGCTAACGATTCTACCAGCTTTCTTTAGTATCAAGAAATATTTCAAGCCATTTGGTTCAAATACATTTCTTCTCATGTACTAAGTCTTCAATACTGTTGATAAACTGATTTATTTTTTTCTTTTCTACTTAGAAATGAAGTTTTCGTTGATGGCACATCTCAACGACTGAAAAGTTCAAGAAGTTCATATATAAGCGTGTGTGTGTGCTTGCCTACGTGTGTATATATACATGTGTGTGTGTGTGTGTGCATAAGTAACAAATAAGTGAGAAAACAATACTGCATTAGCAGATGAGTAATATCTTTTAATAGATTGATTGACGTCAATACGATCCAAATAATTTCATGCAAAGTATTTGCAACTATTCAACCGTAGCTAAGCCACACACTCTTGCAAGGTGGGACTCAAAAGGAATCCTGTTTCACCTAGCAAAATTTCTCTCGGAGGGTTTGGTTGTAATTGTTAAACATCTAAACTCTGAGTTCAAATCTCGTCAAAGTCAACTTAATCTTTCGTCCTTTCAGGATGGATAAACCAAGTGCATGTGCTAAAGTCAATTTCTTTTCTTTCAGTCACTCTTTTTCTATATCTTGCCTTCTTTCGTTTTCTCCCTCTTTCTCTCTATCTCCCTCTCTCCCGCTCTCTCTCCCTCTTTCTCTCTCACTTTCATTCTGGAAGAAATTGACTATTGTCAGACTTGGAGAGGGATGGAGTTGAAAGCGCAAGACAAGTTATCCTAATATTTAGGTTGAAGCCTTTGTTCTGTGTTTTTAATAAATTTTGCTTCGTCATTATTAGAAATAGTTAGATATGCTTTTCAAAATAAGTACAGTGGGAATCACTACATTTTTCTTTTCAGTTGTTGTTGTCGAGACAAGTGTAAAGGATCGGCTATTGTTTAAGAAGTTTTAGTTCATGTAACTTTTTGAGTATTCTGTCATACTGCAAGCACAATTTTGCGAGAATATATAAATGTCCAAGTGCTCCGCTATTTATATGCATGAATAACTACTGAAGTAATGTCAGCAACGTGACTTTATGTATTGTAACGAATCAATAATATTACAGGCTTGGTTTATGAAAATTTGTCAGGATTTACACAATAAGTTCGTTGTTTTTCCTCATAAACGCTGTAGCTTTCGTACAAAAGTGAGAAATTACAATAAAATTTTTACAAGGCTACAGAAATCTTGTTTTGTGTCACGTTCGGGGCTAGCATATTGTTACATTGTGAATATATCTTTCTCTAAACACACACGCATAGTGTCATTTATTTATTTATTTATTTTTGTTTTATATTATTCATCTATTTATTTTTGTTTTATATTATTCATCTATTTATTTATTCACTTAATTACTTTGTATCGTAACTGGTAAATAACGGGGTACTTTTTGGTTATCTGACCGCCCCCATTAAAAAATTGTGTTATCTCCCTCCACACACACATATTATATGTGTGTATGTGTTTATATGTATGTATGTATGTATGTATGTGTTTATATATATCAGTTGAATAAAGTTAAAACATGGTCTCATTTTCGCGATTTTTTTTATATTTTAACATTTTAACATAAAAAGATTATTTTTTAATGCTCATAAAGTTAAATTAGCGCTTTCATATATATATTTCTTTACTACCCACAAGGGGCTAAACATAGAAGGGACAAACAAGGACAGACAAACAGATTAAGTCGATTATATCGATCCCAGTGCGACCCCGAAAGGATGAAAGGCAAAGTCGACCTCGGCGGAATTTGAACTCAGAACGTAACGACAGACGAAATACCGCGAAGCATTTCGCCCGGCGCGCTAACGTTTCTGCCAGCTCGCCGCCCTAG
>NC_042997.1:93188209-93193209 GCF_006345805.1 Octopus sinensis | reverse complement strand
CGAATTTACACATGTATTTTTCTGTATATGACAAGATAATCATGTGTTTAAGTTTAACACGAAGAAAAACTTAGAGGAAAAATTAACTCACTGATGGTAATTTCTAGAAATCTAAGGTGCTAACAACCAGCCTTTCCTGTCGTCTGTTTATATTATAATGTAAGACCTACTTATTGTTTATGAAAGTATGTGGATTGCTTTTGTTTCTTGGGACGTGGGAAAAAGTTTGAAATGCGTAAAACTATTAGGGCAAATGACAGGATTTTATTTTTCTCTTTCTTTTTGCGTTTGAAGTTACACTTGATAGATCATATGTCTTTTTCCATGCTAAATTATCTAGCTGTTTCTCTTTCTTGTCTAATAAATTAACTGAATTTCCTTTCGTATATATAAAAAAAAGTATTGTAACATATAATAAGTTCTATGTCAATTTATTGGTTGATCAAGACGTTTGACACCTTTCTACGTTGTACCTTTCACCTATTCATATTCTTGTACATAAAACAGAAACTGCTTTTAGGCAATATGACTCGCTGCGGGAGAAGTAACGCGTTAACACACGCTATTGACAAGAATGTGATACAAGTCACGCCAAAAACCGCGTCTTCGGTAAATACGATGACAACGATGACAACTTCAATGATGATGATAATGGGTTTTTACATTTTCAGAAACCTACACGTTTGTAATGTAGGAGTATAACGGATAATCCCGAATGCATTACTGGCACAAATTTTATCGATTCTGGTGGATGAAAGGTAAAGCTGATGTCTATTGGAATAGAAAAGTAACAGAAATTAAGTAGTGCAAATCAGCATCTATATCAATGCCTAAAGCGTAGCACAAAGCAATAAATTTCGGTCTAAGGTTCACCCAATTAAATCAACTCCAGATCTTCACTCCAGTTTTTTTTAAATTCAGGACATAAAAAAAGGAAGAGTTCAAGTCAGGTGACTTTAGAACTTAGGAACCACAAGTACGTACCGAATTACCTCAACATATTTTATCTAGTGATCTTCCAGTTCTGTTACCGACGACCTTATTACATTTTTATAAAGCCATACATTCTGTAGAGAGGTGTAATCGATTGAATTGTGTCTCGGTACATTTTCAGGACTTTAATTAACCTGAAGGGTAAATCGACCTCAACCACGTTCTATAATGTATCTTGATATAGTAATTAACCAGATCTAGCAATAATAATTTTAGATTTTTGCACAAGGCCAGGAATTTTAGTAAGAGGCATAAGTCCAGCTTGTACTTTATTTTATCAACCCTGAAAGGATGAAAGACAAATTTAACCTTGGTAGAATTTGAACTCAGAACGTAAAGCTTCAAGATGTGCTACTAGGCATTTTTTTCTGGCACGGTAACGATTCTGTCAGCTCTCCATCTAAGTTCAAACAGTAAAAGTAAGCAATAACAGTAATTCACACCCTTATAATAGTTATACAAATGTCAAACATAGGCGCAGGTCAGGAGTAACCAATATTAGTACTTGACTAATATTTATACAGTCGATCAATTGAGAAATGAAAGATAAAATAACTCAATCAGGCCTCACCTGTGGCTAGATAGTAATAATACAAATATATACATTCTTTTTATGTTATACAATTTACGTGGAAACAAAAGGCAATTCAGTTTATGAACGTTTCAAGCACTTAACTCTCATCCTTCATACGGAGTTCAATCTGAATACACAGAACCGGGATAAACTGAAATCCCAGTGTTACAAACTGGGAGCTACTTTAGCGTGCGGTGTACCGCAGCAACCATTGTCTTTACTTTAAAATGATCTTATAGAGTTTATGGTTTAAGGTTAGAGGTGAGGGATTAAGGTTAGACCGCACTCTAAAGTGTAAAAAGCTCGGTAGATCGCACGCTCAGGTGACACCAGAAACTGTGCAGAAAGTGGCAATAATGAATATTAAAGCATTGAGCTGTATTCATATTACAAGTGAGGAGGAAGTGGATTTCGAGTATATTTTGCAAGTGTACAAGAGATGATATTTGTTCTGCACGCATTTGTTCTCGTTCGTCTGAATTATTGCTCAGCGTTATGGTTGTTTCTTTGAAATCCTCGCTATTTCTCAACCAGCCACAGCAAGGACCACAATTCATATGTCTTGTCCTGGCTCGTGAGGAAGAGAAAGAGTTGTCGTTTCTCAAGGGTTTTATTACTACTAACACGAGCTAAGAATACTCTCTGCAACTACGTTGAGTTTTCAAGTGTCTCTGTTCATGTTACTCGGTCTACGACACTCGCAGCATTCGGGGTAGTCACGGGCAGCGCATCTGAGCATTGCAATGAATAATTACATTTCCCTTTTCTATAGAATACTTTTCCATTGGTTTGTAAACTAGAAAGTACACATATACATACATGCACACATACACACGCACATACATGCATACACAAACACACACACATACACACATATGAATATAGATATATATACATAGATAGACAACATACATATATATATGTGTGTGTGTATGTGTGTGTGTGCGCGCGCGCGTGTGTGTGTGTGTGCACATACGTACGTACTTACATACATACATACATACATACATACATATGCATCGTAGTCGTCATCAACGCTGGAGCCATCGTTTTAAGTCCGCTGACATGGAAGGAATTTTGGGGCAGTACGTTACTGTTCTATACTCTACCTGTACTCTACTTGATCCCCACCCTTTTGTAAACTCTTACTATATGCAGATATAAGTCTACCTATTTTAAAAGCGCGCTGCTCCTTGCCCACTATATATGTTTATGTGTGTATATATACGGGTGTGTGCTGAAAAGTTGCAGGCTTTGGGCAAATGGAAATACAGGTGGATCAGTTAATTATGATTTTATTCAACATAATCTCCTCTCAGATTCATACGCTTGTTGCAGCGGTCCTTCAGTTTTTCTAAGCCCTGTAAAAGAACTCGGAAGTTCTTTCGCGACACTCTTTCGTCTAGGAACCTTTTAGCTCTCCTTTGTACATATATAAATATATACACATATGTATACACATGTATGTATGTATGTATGTATGTATGTATCTATGTACATATATGTGTGTATATATATATATATATATATATTGTTATATTTCGGAATGGTCATTTTGCCAGTTTAGCCAATAAAAACACACGCACTATATATTTGGTGCTATTTTGCTTCAGTGTTATTTATTTTTTACATTAATCTTAATCTTATTTCGGTCAGAGTTCTTTCGTCACACTCCTGTGACCGCATCAGTGGTCCTTTGTTTTCTTCTTTCTTATTTGTGTCTCTCCTTACTAACCGTCAGCCATTTTGTATTTCTATTGTATGTGTCTTCATTTGCGCATGCTTATATCTCTATGTGCGTCTATGTTTATTTAGTGTGTGGGGGGATGCCTGTAATATTTGTATCTTCTGTATATATACGTTCATGTAATTTGTTTTTGTTGTTGTTTTTGTTTATTTTTATTTTGTTCATGTGTTTACATCCACTTATTATTATTATCATTACGTGTTCCCATAAATAATGCGTTTTTTTAATACTACTTTTATTTTTTCAAAATTAAGATAAACAAAGGTCTTTTTTAATCTAAAATATACTCTCCGTCATTTCTACAATGCTCTTCAGTCTATCTGGTAGATTTTCAAAGTTCCTCTTCCAAAATTCCCTTGTCCGTAGCAAAAAATACTCCTCGAGTACTGTTCTGACCTCGTCTACAGAATTTTAATTTTTTCCCGTCCAAATGATTTTGAAGATTGCGAAATAAATGATAATTAGATGAGGCAATGTCCGTCGAATATGATGGGTGGGGCATCGTTTCCCATTCGAACTGCTCCAGTTTTTGGAATGTCATCTTCGTTGTATGTGACCAAGCATTATCCTGACTGAAAAATACCTTTCCTCTAGAAATCAAAGATGGTCGTTTTACTTCTAGCGCAGGTGTCGATGAATGGTTGAATGACTAAATCCAAGCATCTTTGCTAGTTCCTCAACAATTACGATGAGATTGTATTCCACCAAGGTTTGCAGGACGTCCTCGTCGAGCTCTACAGATCTTTCAGGAAGAGGTTCGTCTTCTAGGCTGTAGTTTCCGGCGCGGCATTTCTGGAACCACCGATGACACTGGCTTACGCATATTGTCCGATCTCCATATACTGCACTTTCCGTTGCGTTGTTGCCTTTTTTAAACTCATAAAGCAAAATATGCCTAATATGCTCCTTCGTCACTTCCAATGCAACTTTGAAAAAATAACTGTTAAAATCGAACTGCGCTCTTCAAAATATGCACTAAGAATAAGGTGATTACGTGATTTCAATTATTTCAAAGAGCCTTTAACATTTCTTTAAAATACTCTCAACTTTCCATTTTATGTCACTTTTAATGTCATCATAATTCACCACTGGGGCGCTGGATTTAATACTCACCACGGGCCCCAGTGGATTTACATCTGAAAGAAAAGTTTCTTTCAGAGTTCTATGTTTTCCTTCCTCCATCAGAATACATCTTCTATCCTTATTATATCCCTCTGAAAGATTCACCCTAACAATCCTTTTATTTTCGTTATTTTGATCTCCAGTTTTGGGGTCGTATATGTCACTAAAAAAATTTTGTTTCTATGTACGTCTTGTGTGTCTGTGTGTTGTGTCTGTGAGTCTGTATGTTTGTGTGATAGTAAGTCTGTATGTTTGCTTGGTGTTGCTGTTCTGATTGTGGCATTTTTCTTCGGTGATCCTAAGGGCGAACTGCTTCTACATGTCGTTGTTATTTGGTCCACTTCCTCCTGTACTTTATGTTTCTTCTGTTGTTGCTCCGTTTTAGGTGCTGAACTCTTCCTCTCTTTCCCTTCCTTGTTTTGGTCTCCATAAACTCTGTGTACTGTCCCACTTCCTGGGTCCTCCTCTCCACTTCCATTACGCCTTCTTGTGTTTCTATTTCTGTGGTTTCCATCCTTTTTGTGGGCACCTTCTTCTAATGTGCCCCTTCTCTTCACACTCGTG
>NC_042997.1:93180709-93183209 GCF_006345805.1 Octopus sinensis | reverse complement strand
AGACATTGCAAGTGGAGGATATCAAACATCTCACTGCATTTGATAAAAATAGCGGCCGCATCTCCCTCAAATCGTACTTTTAACATCTTAAAATAAAATACACATTTAACAACGTAGTCTTGAGTAAAAGGTAAGATTAGTAAGGCTTGCATGCAATCGACCATAACTTGGCTCATGCAAGGCAAACCAACCTTTGACTGTCTCGTGCATCCAAGTAATACACTGTACATATTTCTCTGGTGCCCATAAATCTCATTCTCATTTTGTTTTCAGAGTAACTTGGTACTTATGAAAGGAAAGTTTTATATCACACAGATCGTATGAAACGAACGTTAACTAAAAGTCTGAAAACGAATATGGATGTTTACGACGAACTTATAAAAATACTTTGGACAGGCGAAGGGTTAAAGAAGAAAAACAACGATATCTATCTTATAAATTAATAATTACAAAATTTTTGATTGAAAAATGGGCGTGGCTGTGTGGTAAGAAGGTTACTTCTCAACTAAATAGTTCTGGCTTTAGTCGCACAGCGTGGCACCTTAGTCAATTGTCTTCTGCTAGAGCCTCGGGTCAACCAAAGCCTTGTGAGTGGATTTTGTAGACAGAAACAGAAAGAATCTCGTCGTGGTGTGTGTGTGTCTATATATATATATATATGTGTCTGTGTGTGTGTGTTGCGTGTGTGTGTGTGAGTGCGTGTAGGTGTCTGTGTTTGTTCTCCACCACCGCTTGACAACCGGTGTTGGTGTGTTTAAGTCCCAGTATAACCTAGTGGTTCGGTCAAGCAGAAACCCATAGAATATGTACCAGGCTTAACAAAAAAAAAAAAATAAGTACTGAGGTCGATTCATTCGACTAAAAGTTTTTCAAGGCGGTGCCCCAGCATGGCCGCAATCTAATGACTGAAACAAGTAGAAGATAAAATAACAGGAGTGGCTGTGTGGTAAGTAGCTTGTCTACCAACCACATGGTTCCGGGTTCAGTCCCACAGCGTGGCACCTTGGGCAAGTATCTTCTACTATAGCCTCGGGCTGACCAAAGCCTTGTGAGTGGATTTGGTAGGCGGAAACTGAAAGAAGCCCGTCGTTTATATGTATATATATATATATATATATATGCGTGTGTGTGTTTGTGTGTCTGTGTTTGTCCCCTAGCATTGCTTGACAACCGATGCTGGTGTGTTTATGTCCCTGTTACTTAGCGGTTCGGCAAAAGAGACCGATAGAATAAGTACTGGGCTTACAAAAGAATAAGTCCCGGGGTCGAGTTGCTCGATTAAAGGCGGTGCTCCAGCATGGCCGCAGTCAAATGACTAAAACAAGTAAAAGAGTAAAGAGTATACTGATGAATGGAATTTCAGTAAGGTTTAGAGAAATCTGAACGTAAGGACCAGGAGAAGGTTACTGTTCGGTATCCTTTTTTAAATTTTCGGTAAATCCTTTAAAATTATTATAATAGCAATAATGTATAATGAAATCACTCATGTTTAATTTAAGATTATCAATCAGGATGAGCTTTTGTTTTGTTTTTAAAATAAACTAATAGTTTGGAGACTCAGTCCCTTGTTTGTTAGAAATAATAGTTTTTAAAAAGTGGCGAGTTTTGGAATAGCTAACCGTCGAAGTCCCATACCAGACATTGTTTTTTTTGGGTTATTTTTTTCAGCATTTGTTTATTTTATACCCACGGAAATTACAATTTTCAAAGAAAAAAAGGAAGTAAAAAAAATCTTTTCTTTTCCCATGTGGTATGCAACCTCCTGGGATAACTGTTCCAAGACGCCACCAAAAGGAAAAAAAAAATTACACACACACACACACACAAAAGAATGATCTTACTAGAATAGTTGCTCTGCTTTTTAATTACGGGAATTGGACACGTGTATAAACGTAAAGCTTTAACCCACTTACATCACATTATTCCCGTGTATGTGTGAGTATATATATATATTATATATATATATATATATATATTATATATATATATATATATATATACACACAGACACACACACACACACACACATATATATACGCATACACATATATATGTATATAGAAGGGACAGATCTAGGCAATCAATACGAATTCTCAAGCATAATTTAAAGCACATAACGAAATATATACATATAAATTTATAGAAATAGAATAAATTCACATATAAAAGTTTTATGTGAACCCAACGTACAAGATGCAAAGTTTTCACATATAACTTTTACATATGATTTTATTAATCTATTTATATAAATTTATATGTATATTTATTTCGTCGTGTGCTTTAAATTATGCTTTGGAATTTGTATTGACTGCCTAGATGTGTTGCTTCTATAATTTCTCTTATCCTTCGATTTAGTTCGCAATTAGCACTTCTTAAACACAGCCCATATATTGTGAAGTATACTTAAAACATACTTCATAAGAATAAGAAAACTTAATTGTATATATATATACATATATATATATTACACACACACAGAGGGTGCGACTGCGATTTGACA
>NC_042997.1:93173209-93175709 GCF_006345805.1 Octopus sinensis | reverse complement strand
GCATAAGCTAAGAGCACCCCTAAATAATCTAGGTTGTTTAGGGGTGTTCTTAGCACAATACGTTAAATGGTATTCGTCGAACAGGTGCCAAAAAGCGTTCGAAGACATTACAAAAGTTTTAACATCGGAACTGTTATCGTACTTTGATCCAAATTTTAAAATAATAGTAACATCAGATGCTAGCGAAAGTGGTACATGAGCGGTAATTTTACACAAGCATGAAAATAGTCACGTTCATTGTTGGAGGCTGGAAAAAAACTACAACTAAAGTGAGAAAGAGGCATTAACTATTATTTTTGCAGTGAAAAAATTTCATAAATTCATACATAGAAAGAAATCCAGCCTGCAGACAGATCACCACCCATTGGATCCTGCTTATTTATGACTTTAAGATGGAATTTCTACCATCGAAAAAACTGGGACATGCGGATGGGATGTCGAGATCGATACCTAAATACAATGAACTGCTAGAGGACAGTAGTAGCGGCATTAAAATCTGAAATCGAAATTAAAAAATATACTCTGCAACGTAGTACGCGAACTATCTGTCACTTTAGAGGAAATAAAAATTAAAGCAGAGAAGGATGTGTTCTTATTAAAAAGGAAAAATATAGTGAAGTCAGAAACAAGTACAAAAACTCATGTAGCCGAGCGTGACGCAGTTTCGAAATGGTATTCGATATGTAATGACGTACTTATGTACGCTCAGAGTGTTGTAATACCTGTTTGTTCACAAAAATGTATGCTAAAAGAATTCCACATGGGACATCCAGGAATTGCGAGAATGAAAGCACTGATGAGGAGCTACGTCTACTGGCCGAATATGGATCAGGATATTGAAAAATTGGTGAAAGCCTGCAGAGGTTGTGCCCTGGCAGCAAAAGCACCAACTATAAAAATTCAGCCTTGGCCCAAGACTGACATACTTTGGTCCTGACATAGGCTTCACAGGACCGTTAAATGGAGGGTATTATCTAATAGTTGTGGATAGTTACACGAAATGGCCGGAAATATGTAAATTAGGAAGCTAACCCCCAAAGTAACAATGGAATTTCTGAACGAACTTTTTGCGCGATATGGCGCCCTAGACACCAAAGTGTCTGATAACGGAACACAGTTCACGTCGAAGGAATTTAAAACCTTTTGCAAAATGCATGCAATGAATCATATTACCATCGGAGATTAAATGAACTAGCGGAACGTTTTGTAGGTACGTTTAAGAAGGCGCTGAAAAAAATCTAGGAATGAGTTACTAGCTGATACTGTATTGACACAGTTCTTAAGTGCCTACCGAATAACACCTAACCCCAACACCACTTCAGGTTTGTCGCTGGCTGAAATAATGTTCTTCAAGAAAGACAGGTTAATATTTGACAAATTACTACCGAGAAGAAAAGAAAAATGGAGAGAAACACCGAAAATAAGATAAAATACTTCAAAATTGGTGATAAGGTGTTTTTAAAAATATACAGAAACGGAAAGGAAAGTTAGGAAGAAGAACGTATAATAAGTAAACGTTTAGGAACAATAACGTACATGGTAAAAGGTCATACGTGGGAACACAAAGACATTTAAACCAACTGAAAAATAAGTTTACAGAGGAAAGAGTAAGACATGAAGAACCAATGGAATTTCTTTATGACATTTTTGACGTCCCCGTACCTGAAAGAGTAGTCGAACCAACGAGTACATCCACTAGGAAAAGAAAACAAATAGAACTTTTGCAAGTAGAGCGAAAACGAAAATATTCCATTGAGCTGAGTAGAATTTCAACTTAAATATTAATCTTTCAAAAATATGCGCAGGACATCAAATTTGGGATTAGACTGATCCCAGTACTCAACTGGGACGATATTATTGAGTCTGGAAGATGAAATGTTAGGAATAAAAAGACTAAAAGAAATGGTGGTCTTGACAAAATTTGAACCCAGAGATTGATTTCTAACACAAGGCGTAAAAATACGAATTTGGTAGGGTGAGGAGTGGGATAATTACAGTCCTATTTTTGACTGCTACTATATTTTTATTGATATTTGAAGGGGGAAAGGCTAAAACTATCCGTTGTGGAGTTTGAACCTAGAACCAAAAGAGCCATTATCATATACTCGTAAGGCAGTTTGTCTGCTGCTGTAACAATCCTACCAATTCACTACTCTGACAAAAACACAGAAATAAAAGAAGTATTAGAGATGTGCCCACATTTCAAAATATACATACACATGTCGCCACACACACACACACACACACACACACACACAGTATTATGTACACAGTTGTACCAAACGGAGTCCTCAAACAAATTCAGTGTGACACTAAAAAAACCGGGTCTTTTTGAATGGCAGAGGCAATCCATTCAACAGGCTGCCAACCAAATTTCCTTCACATGGCTCGGCGTGACAGAACGTTACATTAAAAACCACCAAGAAATGATACTGGATCGAAGACAACATGATTGTGAAGCAAATGTCTTAGCGAGTCAATTAAATGAATTGTAAAATAA
>NC_042997.1:93143209-93168209 GCF_006345805.1 Octopus sinensis | reverse complement strand
ATATATATATATATATATATATTATATATATATATATATATATATATATATATATACAAGTATGTATATGTGTGTATGTACGTGCATATTTGTGTACCTGTATATATATATATAGATACCAAACTAAGCACAGAAATGAGAAAGAAGGTGGGATAAAATAGTACTCGAATACTGAAGGTAGAATAATATGTTTCATTATTATTAAAGCTTAAAAAATCGAAAAAATATCACAAATAACTGCTACTCAGAGTTTGACGTTCCCGTTCGTCGGATATGGAACAGAATAAAGTTTGTATGTAGAAAATATACGATTTTCATGGACAGATACACATTTGAAACTCGTTTCTTTTCATTGGTCCTTTCGACTAACGTTTTTTTCTAATCAATGATGATAGGTTTAAAGTCGTATTATTTGAAAATCTGAAATGAAAAATCAGAATTTCTAAAGTGACTATAGCTAGAAGGAAAATATTTACGGCTCACAAGAATACAAAACAAATACAAAAGCTTCGGAGAATTTCTTTAAGACTAGATTATATTCTCAACGAAATTCATTTCGATATCTCGAAAATAGGACAGCAACGACTCTTGCCAAACATGTCTGGCATATAAAAGAAATTTATATCTGTCCTTTCAGTATCAGCTGGACGATCTTGGAGATATACGCACGGAGCATGTAGCTGCCCTGTGAGATGCAACTTGTGCCTGACCGAAAAGCTTTTTATCCTGTTCCAGGATAAATTTGCGTTGAACCAAAGATGAGACCTTTTGAATTCCTGCAGTTATGCAACGAGGTATAAAATTTCGTCTGATAAAATACTACAGGGATAATAATAATAGTTGACTTCCGCATTGGATTTTGTCTTTACCACCTAAAAGCAGGTATCATTTTGTATGATATCGCCTTTACATTTTACATTTTACATTTTTCGACATTCAAGAAAGCCTCCAACTGTTTTACAATCTTTTATTTTATTTTATTTTTATTTTATTTTCATTGTCTTTTTGTAACCGTTACTTTTGAGTCATTTGATTGTTATTTTTACAATGCAATTTAGCCCATTATATACCTAACAATTTTGATTTTTATTGTACAACTTAAGCCCTTTTACAATCACCTAATATGTGTTGTAAAAATATCGCGTATTTACAGTCGACCAAAATGTGTTTTTTAGAGATATCAAACACCAGAATGGATTTATTTTATTTTTATTTTATTCTTTATGATAGTTTTACAATTATTATTATTATTATTATTATTATTATTATTATTATTATTATTATTATTATTATTATTATTATTATTATTACTTAACTACTTCCATTGCATTTATTTATTTATCGTTTTTGTTATCATTGATTGTAATGCGATGCTGATGACAGCATTAATGAGCTTGGTAAACATTTTTTTTTTGTTGCGATTTTCGGCAGTCACTAAGTTTTCTCATTTTCTCATTTAAATTTCACCATGGCCAAAATTTAAATTATATTATTATAATATTAATTTGATTATATTATTGATTTTATTCAATCTACAATTTGAAATTACTCTATTCTAATAGTCAATATACCAGAGAAATGTTTTTTAAATATACTCATGTTTGTATATACGTTATGGTGTATATAAGTTTGATTACGTATATATATGTATGTTGATATATATATATATATATATAACTCCCAAAAAGTTAGGGGTTGTGAATCCAACCCACTAAGGGATAATATGTATCCAATGTACTGCTGGTAGAATACACAAGTATTAATACACAAATGTTTTTTATTGCATTGCAATTACATTACCTAGTGTACTAAATGGGTGAACGTAAAGAGATATTTTACCATTAATTTATATAGCAATAAGAAAATGGAGGAGAACAATAGGTGGTTCATTAAAATGTTAAATTATTTATTTATTAAACTGAACATTTTAATGTCCAAAAGTTGATGAACCATCTTATTGTTCTCTTCCATTTGTTTATTTGCTATATATATATATATATATATATATATATATATATATATATATATATATATATTATATATATATATATATATATATGTGTGTATATATATATATGTATATATATATATATATATATTTGTATATATATATATACATACGTTTATGAATATCTGTATATTTCTATGCGTGTTTACATGTGTGTTTCTATTGTATTTACGTATTTGCTGAAGAGAGTATTTATGTATATTTCATGTGTGCGTTCGCGGACTTGGCTTTTATACATTAAGTTTAGATGTATCTTTTCCATCCTTTTCTTTTCATCCCCTTTTTTTCTTTATAGAAAGATACTTTACTGAACACAGTTATATCCGTTCTCTTTTTCTATCTTTTCTATCGTTATTTTTTCCTCCATTCTACCACCTCTTTTCCTATTCTGATTCTTTCTAACGTGTAGAAAGACTTCACAACATACACACGAAGCGTATGACATATATATATATATATATATATATAATGTGTGTGTGTGCCTAGTTACTTAAATATACATTAGTATATATATTCATATTTATATTTTATATGTGTATGTTTGAATATATGTAAGTATGTATTAGCGTTCGTATGTTTAGTGTACTTATGTAGGTTTTTTTAAGTGTGTATATGTATAAGTACAGTGTGTTTATTTTGTTATTTTGTTCCATTCTCAATCTAAACTGTCCGACGAACGGAAACGTGAAACTCTGAGTAGCATTTGTGATGAATTTGTGATGTTTTGCAGCTTTAATAAAAATAAAGTACATGTATATATATATATATATATATATATATATATATATATATCCACGTGGATTCGGCTGAGACCAGTAAGAAACAATTACGAACTTTTTATTACACTCAACTTTAAATTTACAGCTATTATGCTTACAACCCCACAAAACACCACCACGTGGATTCTGTTGAGACCAGTAAGAAACAATTATGATCTCTTTTATTACACTTAACTTTTTAAAATATTTTTGATAAGGTTCGTTTTTTCAAGAAGAACCGAAACATGTAAAATTTCTAAGAAAATTAAAATTTATCTTATATAGTGGCGTTTTCAAACTTCTTTTTTATAAATATATACCCACTCGTATACGATCTACACTTATTATAAATATATATATATATATCAATGATTAAGGGTAAAATCAATTAATTATTAATTAATTTCACC
This sequence comes from Octopus sinensis, assembly GCF_006345805.1. NCBI lineage: Eukaryota > Metazoa > Mollusca > Cephalopoda > Octopoda > Octopodidae > Octopus > Octopus sinensis. The sequence continues at coordinate 93,165,033 of NC_042997.1, read as the reverse complement.
AAGTACTGTTCAGTATGTAAAAGGACCATTCAAGGCGTATTCAAAATATTACGTTATATAATTAGGGCTAACTTAACTGTTTTAAGCCCTTAAAAAATTTAATGCCATATCAAAGAGGTAAGCTTTTGGCCGGCGAAGTCTGCGATCAGGGTTCTATTCCTGGTTGTATACAAATCCTACATACTTCGAGTTTATATTTTGAGAAATATAATTTTTATGCTAATGTTTGAAGTCCATATGTATGTATATTTATTGCTAGAATGGTCCAGAAAGAAGTAAGCTTCATACAAGTTGATACCACAATGTCATTTCGATTTCAAATTCATATTATTTCAGTTACGACGCCAATATTCTTGGGAAAGGCATGAAACTCATACATTCCCTTTCCTCTTCACTAAAATATGAAATCTTTAAGTTTAAACTAAACTATGAATACATATATATATATGAATGACGATAAAATGAAAAAGAGATACAGTTATCTAATATTACATTTATCAAGGCGGCGAGTTGGCAGAAGCGTTAGCACGCCGGGCGAAATGCTTAGCAGTATTTCGTCTGTCGCTACGTTCTGAGTTCAAATTCCTCCGAGGTCGACGATGCCTTTCATCCTTTCGGGGTCGATCTAATTGACTTAATACGTTTGTCTGTCCTTGTTTGTCCCTTCTATGTTTAGCCCCTTGTGGGCAGTAAGGAAATAAGAATCGTTAGCATACGGGGCAAAATGCTTTGCAGCATTTACCTTTCTACGTTCAGATTCTGCCGTGGTCGACTTTGCCTTTCATCCTTTCGAGATCGAAAAATAAAGTACCAGTTGAACACTAGGGGTCAATGTAATCGACTTATGCCCTCTCGGAAATTTCTGGCGTTGTGTCAAAATTTGAAACCAATATTATATTTATCGGGGCCCAATCTACGTCTTTTAATGTAAACCACTTGGAAGTCAGGTCTAAATTAATATCCAATCACTATAATCCTTAAATTAATCACATGCTCTTGATGGCTCATTTTATACTGTATGTGATGAAAATCTCCTTTTCTCTAGCTGCTTCTCTTACGATGAGATTATTCTAATATAAATACAGCTAAAATAAGGAGTGAGTGTAAAGTCAATCTACTGCTGCCTTTTCTCTGACGATTTGTTTTTCGTGATGCAGTTTGTTAGAAAGTTAAGACTTTATCAATAATACTCAGCTAGAGACAATTTGCTGAAATAAATCTCAAAAATAAATATATTGGTTGCAAATTTTAGCACAAAGCCAGCAAGTTCAGAGGAGTGGGTAAGTCGATCACAACAGCCGGTACTTATTTTTATCGGCCCTGAAATAATGAAAGGCAAAGTTGACCTCGGTGAATTTTGAACTCAGAACGTTAAAACGAACGAAATGCCGCTAAACATTTTGCCCGGCATGCTAGTGATTCTACCTCTTCATCGCCAGGTTTCAAATAAATATGTTAAGTGCAAAACACCTAAAATCAGTCACGAAAGAAAAGATATATTACAAGAGGCGGTGATTATATCTTTCACAGAACATTAAAAAAAAAAAGTACCTTTATTATAATTATAGATTTGAAATATATATTTTCAAATTATATAATTTTCTTTTAACATTAGTTCTATAGTTAGATCATCTGTTTGTGTTTGAAATATGGATTGCACTTAGATAACAAATACGACGAACATCTTCCATATTCACAACTGGATGTCCGCCCAACATTTGGTAGGAAATACAAGAACACGCGCGCACATACACAGACAGATAGAAAGATAACAGACAGACACACAGACACACACACACATACACACACACACACATTCACACACACACACAAACACACACAAACACACAGAGACGCACACACACACACACACACACACACACACACACACACACACACACACACACAGACGCACACACACACAGCTTCAACTTATAGGGCTGCAGTCATGCTTTTGCATTCTCATTAAAGATTCCAGTTAATCGTTTTCATCTAAAATATTTCACTTTGGTTTCATGTTTTATTGCCCTCGAGTTGTCCAAACGCTGTGTTATGTGACATGTAACAACACGACATAAACACAACACCAGCTATAAACATAGATACACGCACACATATGTATGTATGTCATTGTTCAATTTTATTTCAAGATTTTTGCCAATAAAGAAAGAGTCAGTTTCTAACCTTGATCCAAGGCTTCTTCATTGGAATTTCAACATCAACAACAGAGTATTTTTGTATGTATGTGTGTATATATGCAGATTTGTGTTTTGTTTTATGTATGTATTCTCATGCATAACTAGTTGCATATCTGGACATGCTCATACATATTTAAATGATAAACTTCTGGAAAGTTTTACAGATTTTTACAGTTCCAGTGATGGATTGGACCTGTAAGTCTTCGAATTAGCTTTCTCCTTTCTGGTTTTGAGAAACCTAATTTCTCAAGATTGTTATTTAGGCAGTGTGTTATGTAAACAAAGGCACGCATACTTGTTTAATATACAGGGTGTCCCAGAAGTCGCGCACCATTCTGGTTTTCATTTAAAATAATTAAAGCATTTTATTTTATTATATTTTTTCGGCGTGTTTTATTTTAGAGGGTACTCAATTTGAGCATTTGTTACAATTAATTTCAATAAAGTGTTTTTGAAATCAATAAGGGTGTATTCTTTTAAAAACCAGGATGGTGCGCAACTTCTGAGACACCCTGTATATATGCGTTTAAACACACACATATATATGGGCACACACGTACACATGCGTGTACATGGATTTATTTCAGTTTATTTCACTTTCGAAAATTCTATTTTATTTTATTTCATTTTTCTTATCTTTACTTTATTTCTGCTCATATATAGGCGCAGGAGTGGCTGTTTGGTAAGTAGCTTGCTAACCAACCACATGGTTCCGGGTTCAGTCCCACTGCATGGCATCTTGGGCAAGTGTCTTCTGCTATAGCCCCGGGCCGACCAATGCCTTGTGAGTGGATTTGGTAGACGGAAACTGAAAGAAGCCTATCGTATATATGTATATATATAAGTGTGTGTGAATATGTTTGTGTGTCTGTGTTTGTTCCCCTAGCATTGCTTGACAACCGATGCTGGTGTGTTTACGTCCCCGTCACTTAGCGGTTCGGCAAAAGAGACCGATAGAATAAGTACTGGGCTTACAAAGAATAAGTCCCGGGGTCGATTTGTTCGACTAAAGGCGGTGCTCCAGCATGGCCGCAGTCAAATGACTGAAACAAGTAAAAAGAGTAAAAAGAGTAAAGAAAAAAAAGAGTATATAAATCAGTCTATATAACTAAGGAAGTGAATTAGAAAGAAACATGTATACCAATACACATACATATTGATGTACATATTGACATACATACTTGTTGCGTATACGGGTATATGTGTGTGTGAGTATATATGCATGTGTGTGTATATATTTTCTTTGTTGCCCTGTGTTATTTCTTCAAAATTTAATATATTAAACCAGTGTATCTAGGATACACTCCCTATAAAAGTTTGAAATATCCTCATTGTGACATATAATATATACACACACACATATATGCATACATACACGCTCATACACACACACACACACATGTATGCACACATACATGCGCGCGCACACACACACTGACACAACATAATATATACACACACATATATGCATACATACACGCTCACACACGCACACATATATGCACACATACACGCCCACACACACGCTCACACACACATATGCACATATACACGCACACACACACATAACACACACTTACACACACACTTAATCACACACATATATATGTATGTGTGTGTATGTATGTATCTATGTATGTACATACATATCAAAAGGAAGAGAGAAATGTATGCATAAGCAACAATTTTAGCATATTCTCTAGTCACCTTCTTCCCTCGTTCTGTTTGTGTCTTTTATTTTCTCTGTGTGTGTCTGTCTACCTCTCTCTCTCTCTCTCTCTCTCTCTCTCTCTCTCGCTTTCTCTCTTGTTTTTATGCTCCAGCAATGCGAATGCCCTATTCAAAATGCATACATACGCTTATTTGTTAGTATATATATATCTGTACGCAAGCATCAATATCTGTATAACACAAATGATAGGCAGAGAATTAGATAAGCTATTACACATCTAGGTAATCAGTTTCGTCAGAGTTTAATGAATTTTGACCTGAACTTCTAAACTTTGATATCGATGTCCCAAGCAAAAACATTGATTTGGTAGGAATTTCAGAGGAAGTTGTTCTGGGGAATCAGGATTAGTAAAATATCTAATATACTCTCTTTATACTTTTACTCTCTTTACTTGTTTCTGTCATGTGACTGTGGCCATGCTGGAGCACCGCTTTTTAGTCGAGCAAATCGACCCCAGGACTTATTCTTTGTAAAGCCTAGTACTTATTCTATCGGTCTCTTTTGCCGAACCGCTAAGTTACAGATACGTAAACACACCAGCATCGGTTGTCAAGCGATGTTGGGGGTGGGGTGACAAACACAGAGACACAAACATGCACACATACACAAACATATATATATATATATATACATATATACGACGGGCCTCTTTCAATTGCTGTATAGGCTACAGAAGGTAAGAGACGCAACACTGAGAAGACTGAGTCGAGTGGGCTTAGATGTATGAACATGCAGTTCGATAATTCAGATTTCTTAGAGATAACTGTTGAAGGGTATATGAACTTATACTCATAATATCTTTTATCTTTTATTTGCTTCAGTCATTGAACTGCGGCCCTACTGGGGCACTGGCTTCAAGAATTATGATAAAACTTATCGACCCTAATACGAATAATTATTTTGTAAAGCCTGGTGCTTATTCTATCGTTCGATTTTGTCAAACCGCTAATTTACAAGAACATAATCATACGTTTGTCAAGCGGTGGTGGGAAACAAACTCATACACACACACGCACACGCACACACATACACATACACGCACAGACACACGCACAGACACACACGTACACACACACACTCACACATATATACGACGGGCTTCTTTCAGTTTCCGTCTACCAAATCCACTCACAAAGCTTTGGCCGGCCCGGGGCTATAGTAGAAGACATTCGTCCAAGGTGCCACGCAGTTGGACTGAACCCGGAACCACGTGGTTAGGAAGCAAATTTCCCCTCACACTGCCACACCTGCACCTCTGATGATGAATGTGCTTTGGCCAATCAGCAACAGCTTATGTTTTTAAGTATTTGTGTAGCAACAACACCATCTCAAGGATGTGGGCGTTAATATAGGTCTGATTAATCTTTGTCGATTGTAAAACACTGACCTCATCTGAAGTACATTTTCTAGGATTTGTAGAAACAGATGATTTTTACCCCATGTTATTCATATGTAGACAAGTTTAAGAACAAAACAGTTTCCTTAGTGTGGGTAGTGATTCTATTTCAGTGGTGTTGAAAAGAGCAAGATTGGTGGGCTCCCACTGAAGGAAACTCTTAAGGTTTCCGCTTAGGGGATCATTGTATGTCTAACGCTGTGTATTTAAATTGCATAGAAAGCATATATATCCTTAGGTTTTGGCAGAAGTAAACGGTAATATCACCTAATCCTCTCTCTCTCTCTCTCTCTCTCTCTCTCTCAGTTTCTTTCTGCCTCTCACACATACTCTCGCAAGATGAAATCGGTTGTATTCAGACCTCGACAGAAATGGGCTCCGCCAGGTTTAAAATGTTCAGCAGCAGTCCCCACGACGTCAAGGGACTAATAAAAGAATTCTATAGCGTGTTTTCATAGACTAGAATAGAAAAAGGAGATTTTTTTCTGAGATCAAGAAGACTGCATAAATAGGTCACCTCGTTGTTTGAAAAGTGCTTTTTTTTTTTTTACATCACGTATCTCTATGGAAGTAGTGTAGAAATAAATTTATTTTGATAAGGGAATACAATACAAGCAACCAATCAGGCAGCAGATACGGAAATCTTCATGGAAAGATTCATCGGTACATATTGCAATGGTTCAGAATGATAAAAACTCTTCTGATCCGAAAGATTAGAGAAGAATAGAGTTCATTAACAGATAACTTAACTAAGAGATTATTATTTGATAACCGACTTTTGTGATGGTGTAGGTATTGTTATCTACCATGAGGTTTGAGGCTTATTGGCTTTGTTGGGTGAAGAATGTGGAAAAATATGCTTAACTGTCTGGAAGCTGTTAGCTATTTTGCTTTGATTAGACAGTAGTCAGACAAACTAAGGGTGTCAAGGCGGAGAAAGTAGAGTTTGGGGGCATGAATGAGATTAAGTTTGTTTGGACTACATGTTTGTTTGGATTATAAGCAAGTCAGTCATATGTATGGGTATTTAAGTTTACTTACTGCAGACAGTTGCGAATGGCAAATTATTCGGTCCCTGCGTCAATAGTATCTTCCGCGACGCAGTGCTATATCTAAAGTGAGTTATGATGGGAATTTGATGAGAAATTAAGAGTTATGAACATTATGGACACTGGAAATTATGAATGGCTTCAGATGAAATCATCGAGAAGGATATCTTCAGGGAATGACACGCTGCACTAGATGTGCTTAATGCAGAACGAGAGATGATTGAACAAGCACTAGTAGTTGGGCGAATCCGGAGAAAAGTAAGGGCAACAGATAAACTTACAAGATTGAAAGAAGAGAGAAACTTTCAATAAGAGTAACTAGAAATTTTTGCTGCTGATATTCATTAGAAAGAGCTGTGGTACGGGAAAAATAGATTCTACTTATGCGCAATCACCACACCACGTAGATTTTGAATAAATGGTGTAACCTGCGTATGAGAAATATACTAAAAACAGAGTATGAGAAACATACTAAAAACAGAGTATGAGAAACTTGTCTCAGAAGCGATTAAGATATATGATTTGCGTATTAGAACAAAGTCAACGAATGTTAATGTAGAATTAATAAGTGAAAATGTGTGGTCAAAGTGATAGGTTTTATTTTATATATATATATATATATATATATATATATATGTGTGTGTGTGTGTGTGTGTGTGTGTTGTGTGTGTGTGTGTGTGTGTATAAACATGTATATATATATATATATATAAATATATATATACGTAATTATTATATACTTATATGTTATCTAAGGGCCGCTGAATGCAGTTATTAAACAATGCTTTATAGTATTTATATATTGTTTATAGTATTTCTGGCGCAGTGGACATATGACTGTTAAAAACACATTTATTTTTAGAAATTATGTGAATCAATATAAAAAATTGTTAGTGTGTTTACATAAAAAGGGAGGGTGTATTGTTGTTTGCTATTTTAGAATCTATAAAATACTTCTTAAAAGATGATAAAAGTTATATTAGTTTTGTTACATATTTTTTATTGTTGTCGCTTTTGTCAACTACACACGCTATTCTTTTTTCTTCAAGGGTGGAACACAGCCAACTTAAGTCGGCTACATTCATTCAAGTCGGCTTGAAATGCTATATTCAATCTAGTACAATGCATGAAAAGATTCGCCCTTTCAAGCATTGTACTAGAATGTATTTTATTATATCACTGTATGTTTTATTGATGTGTAAATTTAATCCCAATAAGATTTGAATACAGAATATATATTTTCTACTCTAGGCACAAGGCCCGAAATTTTGGGGGAAGGGACAAGTCGATTAGATCGACCCCTGTACGCAACTGGTACTTAATTTATCGACTCCCGTAAGAAGGAAAGGCAAAGTCGACCTCGGCGGAATTTGAATTCAGAACGTAAAGACAGATGAAATACCTATTTCTTTACTACCCACAAGGGACTAAACACAGAGAGGACAAACAAGGACAGACAAACGGATTAAGTCGATTATATCGACCCCAGTGCATAACTGGTACTTATTTATTCGACCCCGAAAGGATGAAAGGCAAAGTCGACCTCGGCGGAATTTGAACTCAGAACGTAACGGCAGACGAAATACGGCTACGCATTTCGCCCGGTGTGCTAACATTTCTGCCAGCTCGCCGCCTTAGAATACAGAATATATTAATCCAAAACTGAATATGTATGTGATCTGGTGTCCTACCTTATGTAAGTGGAGATGCTAGCGAACTAGATGCATGAAGCATTAATTTTAATATATTATTGACTCATCTCTTCGTTGATTGCTATTTATAATAATAGTTTTTTTCTGTGTGGCAACATGGACTGTTTCATGTTTAAGGGAGAAGAGAATAAATGTTGTAACGGCCCAGACGCTAGGCTAGTATTAATTTTCAGTTGAAAAGACTGGAGCCAATGCAAAATAAAGCGCTTTGGCCAATAATAAAACATGTCATGAGTCTAGATCGAAACTTCGACTTTGTGATCCTGAGTACAACATCCTAACCAGTTGGCTACGCGTCTCCACAAAATGAAGGATCAGTTGAACTAGTTTCAATCCTGTGTTGGGATTTCATCGGTGACTAATACACCCACATCACGCTAAAATGCACAACAGTTCTTTCAATCAAGAGCTTAAATTGGTTTACATAACTCGGTTTGCTACAATCAATCGTAAAAGCCGAATTATATCAAGAAATTGACATTTACTTCAATATCAGATCGCTTTAAAAGACATTTCTTGTATTTTCTTTCTCTTTGTTACACAAGAATCCTTTGACACTTGAGTTGCTTAAAATTTTATAATGTATTCCAACATTCCCTATTATCAAATCTTTATGTTTATTATTTCAGTTGCAATACCTTTCCAAGCTCCTAGTAAATACATCTTAAAATGAGGTCTTGAACAACATGATTTCTATTTTTTTTTTTTTTTGCTTCATTTGTTCATAATTATTGGTGATAATCATTAATGCTGTGAGCTGGCTGAATCGTTACCGCGCTGGACAAAATGTTTTAACAGCATTTTTCTGGCTTTAGTTTCTGAGTACCAACCAAATACTAGAGTTGTTCTACTAGACTAACCCTTCTCTCCAACCCGAATTTTTAGGCCCTGTGCCTATGGTAGAGAGTATTATTAATGACAATCTCGAAAACTATAGTTGAAATTTTGCACTGCATTGTACCTTTTGTCAAGGTAATTTACTCCCAGTTAACCAATTCATCTACCTTTAAATAGGTTATCTTACAAACGTAAATAATTATCTCGTCTAGACTGAGGTAACTGGGACGAGTAGATGTGGTCCATATAAGAAATGAACGTACTGGTTGATAGTATCTTGAGAAAAACATTGCAAGGGAACAGCAGGAGTATGCTTTTATGAGGAGAGGGTATTGAACAAAAGTTGAGCTTGAAATCTAAGAGATGAGAGAAAAAATGAAAGAATGAAGATAATGGAAAAAATGGGTTGATCGATTGGAGTGTGTGAGGTTATTTTATAGTTAGTAAGTTCAGTGGAACAAATACTACAATAGTTGTGTATTTCAGAGGTGTACGGAGCTCCTTAGTGGGAAAAATGTTTGAATAGTGTTACTTGTAAAATCTTCCTTATGAGATGTAAAATGCTTGTACTTTATAAACTGTTTGGGACCGAAGTGATTTGTCCTTGAAAAGAAACCGTAACATTCTTCGTTGTAGAGATATCCCCACCTGAAATTTAATCGATCATCATTAAAGTAACCGAAACTGAAAGTAACACGTAATACTTACTTAAAATACAAGAGATATCCTATAATGTACTTTTCAAACACTGACTTCTGAATTAAATCTTCTTTCAGCTTTTTGAAAGATTTTGCAACAACTACAACGTTAGGTTAAACCTTTGTTTTATAATGACTGAATCTTATAATGATAATAAGAGTGTTTTTGCTTGAGTATTGGTGGTAAGTCAAACGATATGTACACATTCGACTCACTTAAAACGTACTACAGCTTGCCTCTTTATTCTCGAATAACGTTTTGTATGTGCATGTATGTATGTATATATATATTATATATATATATATATATATTATATATATATATATATATATATATATATATATATATATATATATATATTATATATATATATATATATGTATGTGTGTGTGTGTGTGTGTGTGTGTGAGAGCGTAACTTCAAGGCTTATATGGCAGTAAGATTATACAATTTATGAAATTACACCTCTAATGGCCCTTGTTCAAGAATCATTTGAAGAGTAATGAGTAAACGGCATTTAAATCGAGATCTAGCCAAAAGTTTGTCACTTCGAGAACATTACTGTATTCTAACTATATAACGCTCATGAAATGGCAAGCAAGAGCAAGAGAAATTATTAACAAGTCTATCTTTCGTTTGAAACTAGTAGGAGTTAAATTGGCTTGTTATTTATATTAGTACGTGTGAAAATAAAACATAAAATTCTGTTTAACTTACCAGAATACAATGCGACCGTCTGTTATCATCTTGTTATCGCAGCTATTTCATTGTTCCTAAATTTCCACCTGAACCACACTCGGTATGTGTTGATTACCAGAGATTTTTAATCAATTTATTTGGCCCTATCTGCATCTGCTGTTAATTTTAGAAAGAAAAACACGCTGAAAGGAAAAGAATAAAACAAAAAATTAACATAGCCGACATGAGATAATATGCATGGTATTAAAAGTTGCTATGTGATCGATAACTGAGGATGCACTCGTCTGGGCTGTTGTCTTCTGTCATACTCAGCGATGTTCTCAAACAGATGCAAAAACAAAGCAACAAAAAATATTCAGTTCCTCAAGTGAATGTTTTATTTAAACTACTAATCTTTATTAATCTTTTCCACTAATTTACTTTATTATTAATTGTTTTCTTTGCTTTTAGTTTACTCCTTTTTGTAGATATACCTTGCACTCGATGCTGTCAAAATATACATTTAGATAAATGTAGACCTGCCAATTTCGTTGTAGCTGCAGTTAAGAACGATATTTTTACTGTCGTTGTCTTGTCCCAGGTCAGCCCTGGTAGACCACATCTATTTCTCACTAAAGACACTTTAGCAGGCATAGCTGTGTGATTAAAAAGCTCTCTGTGCAACGACGTGGTTTCGGATTCAATTGGGTGAGTGTCTTCCACTATAGCCCCGGGCAGACTTTTTGAGTGCATTTCGGTAGACGGAAACTGTGGAAGCCTGCCCCATATATACATGTGTATGTGTGTGTGTGTTGTGCTTTTGTGTCTCTGTTTGCGCCATTCCACTGCATGATAACCAGTGTTGGTTTGTTTACGTCCCTGTAACTTAGCCGTTCGGTGAAAACATCTATAAAATAAGTACCGGACTTAAAAATAGGGACTGGATTTCATCAGTTCGATAAGAAACCTTTCAAGGCGGTGCCCCAGCACGGTCGTATTCGATAGACAGAAAGAAATAGAAGATTAAAGGTACGCACACACACACACACACACGTACACACACACACACACACACATACACATATGTATTGGAAAAGTAATCCAACATATCACACCTTTTTCAAGACGGTGGGAGATGTGATTTGAGGGAGATTTGGTTGCCACTTCTAGAAGTTCGAGCGATCACGAAGAGCTTGTCTCATTATTCGTGATAATGGTTTTGTGTCGGTGGTACCCTTCCTATTATATGCACAGGACCTGAAATTTGCTGGGAGGGTTAATCGATTATATTGACCCAGTAATTCTTTTATCGATTCCAAAAGGATGAAAGGCAAAATCGACTTCAGCGGAGCTTAAACTCAGAACGTAAAGAGCCAGACGAAATACTACTAAGCATTTTGTCCGGCAGGCTAACGATTGTGCCAGCTCACCACCTTCTAAATAAGAAAATAAAAAATAAGTATCGCTGTTGTTTTTTAGCTCCACCTCAGCTCTGATTGAACAGACCTATGATGCACAGATAGTCACCTAAATGACTAAGTGCAACCCCAAAATGTCTCGTTCTACATATAAACATTTCCCTGTCTAGGAAATGCACTGCATATTCAGAGCCTGCAGTAATGAATTATATGGGGTGCAAATTGAGAGTCTGAGTATGTTGTATTTTCTTCACAGTCCAAATTTATTTCTGTACGCCTGTTGTTGTGATCCCCAAGACAAGCAGGCCTATAATCAAAAGCATTCTAGCCAGGATCAATCCCTCCCCATCCTTTTTTCTGAATTATAGATAAAGTGTTCTTACTTTATTAAAGATGATATGGTGAGATTCGACGGAGATGTAACTGCTTTTTCTGGTAGATCGAGAAACCATGTAGAGGAACCCTCACTGATTAATCTGTACGCCTGTGGTTCTTGTTCTTTAACCCTAAGAATTAATGATGTGCATTGGGGTATAGAGGGTAGTGATTCTTAAGTTGAAGATTATGTATTACTCCATATGTTCGCTAGTGTGATTAGAACCAATCTCAGAAAACACAATAGAGTGGGAAATATTTGGAATGCGTTGTTGGTTTTTTTTTAAAGTGTCGGACAAAGGATTTGAGGACTGCCTGAGCGTTAATAACGAACATCTAAGTGCTCGCGAAACCTAGCTTCCAAACCGTAAGCATTGTTACCTAAGTACAATGCACCGTAGTGCTCGTAAGTTACATAGTATATTACATCAAGCTATCGATCACAATGATTCTAGGCTTGAGATCTTCTAGAACGGTTGTAAGGAAGATAAAAAGACAAGGCAACGAGGTAGGAAACGTTTGGGTATATCTGGGGTGAAGGAACAACTAACTAGAGAGGAGCATTGACTTTTGTATCATTTTTTAAGGATAATGTAGTGACTATGGAAAGATATGAGTGACTGAGGTGTCGGGAAGCAAGAAAACAAAGGTTGTGAAGAAGTGTGTGATGAGGCAAGGATAGAAGGTGAGAGAAAATGGCATCCTAAGTGAGAGATAATTTTAGCTCTTAGATGGAAGAGCTAAGAATTATGGAAGAAGCAATCTAATATTTGATAGACATTCTGGCTATGGTAGATTAAACCAGAGAAATATATTCATTCTCTGAAGCATTAACAATGACAGTGATAAATTGATAAAAAGAAATGAAATACTAAAGCAAAAGCAGTTGAATGTAAAAACAAATTTAACACAGTTTGGTCGAGATTGTGATTAAAAAGTAGCTGTGGATTGAAATGTGATACGATGGTCTAGGAAAGAAAAAACAAAGCACATATGGTTATGGGCGTTCAAAAGAGAAACGTGACTGAGACAGAGAGATAAAGCTGCGATGTGTGCAACACTTAGATAGGTCTACGCTTGAGAGCTGCATTGATTTTTTAAAATTCCTTTTGAAGGATAGGAGTAAGAGACTGGAAAGCGAGGAGTGGTTGCATAGTTGGGTAGCAGAAAGCGTAAGTTGTGAAGGACCGAAAGAGCTAAAGGACCGAACTAGTCTCTGAGCGTCGGTAAATTTTATGGTACTGACAATGAACATGTGTTGATAAAATCTCTGCACATCTCCTTGGGATACATCCTGTATGAAATGATTATAGCGGGAGATAAAGTAGAGAAGTTGAGATCTACCTTCATGTGTTTCAACTGAAAAAAGACATCATTAGTAATTTTTGCAGCAGTTCCGTTGTTGATATCTATTGAAAAATGGTAAGCCCAATTCCAGTAAATCTTGAAGTGTTCACGACACAAGTTTGCAGTACACCCATCAAAAATTAGATGCTAAATGTTGAAGCGATAAACAAAGAATGTGATTTATTTCCATCTTCGCGAATTCAAAAATTCTCAGAAAGGAACTTCGAAACTGCCTACAGATCGCATGGAATCATTGTAACAATCCTAACTATGAAACTATATAATTGCTTCTCAACCTTGATGCATACATAACAATAGATTTTAGCACTCGCTTAAAGTCTATGTAAGTTATGAAAAGAAGCTGTTAAAAGCATGGCGTACAAAGTCAGCTTGAAGTGAAATAGGTTCTTGAATATTGACCCTTTTTTTCTATAAATGATCTGGAGAAACTGTTTTTATGCTCTTCACCGGCGGCTGAGATCAATGTGGTTAATGTTCCTCTTGAACAGTTGCAAGTCGATGGCTAGAGGGAAAACAAATGTACAAGAGGGAATTCTAAAGTGTCAGCTTTCAGAAGAGGGAGGAATGATCTTAGGGTTATATTGATACAATATAGATAACGAGATAAAGAGAAGCGAGTAAATCGGCAGAACCTGAGTTGAGGTAACATGTGAGACCAACAACTTTGAAGAGTAGAAATGTAATACGTCTGTGGATCAGGAATTGGAATGTTGGGGGATTGCTTCATATTGATATAGAAAAACCACTCAACGATCTAGAGTGTCCATGAATGTAGCAGCAGTATCAACAAAGGCGTGAAATCAATACTTCTTTGCGGTTCTCGTTTGTCCTTTGTAAAGATGTAGTAATTGTTGGGAGCCGGAGTATTTTCTGACTCTCACAGGGAAAGCTAGTATTTGTGATGTAGTTTTGACTATGTCGAAGGCGTGTATCTGCCAGATCTTCAATTACAATGAGATCTAGCTTTTGTAGTAAACGCAAGGTTTCTAGTTGCCGCTCTTCGTATCTAGGGGGCTGTGAGTTTCTTTTTTATACTTGTAGTTAGTTGTATCTTTGTACAGAAGAAGAGGATAAAATCGTCATGAACCAATGGAAGGATGTGGTGGATGTTTCTGGGATTTCTGTTCATTCAGTCAAAGCAGAATAGGAGTAAGGTGACTGGGTTGCATGTGAATAACGCTTGGGCGTGGAAATTTAGGTGGGGTAAATGTGGTGTCATTCGCATAAAATTAAGTATTACTGGTAAGTGTAAGTATGTGAGTTAGAGAGAGCTCCCTCAGCACGCTCCATGGAAGAAAGAACTGTAAGGTAACCACTGTGAAGTGAAGCGAATCAGATAGAACCCGTATGTGGGCAGTTTTGACAGGAAATTTGTATACTAGAAACAAGTGAAAGACTTGATTATTTCGATGGTAACAACCTTATTTTCTCCAAATTTCTCAAGGATAAGAGCCTAATGATGATGAATGACATTGGAAAGGAGGTATCCACGTAGATTTAAATTTATAAAACACGTACTGATAGTCATTAAGAAAGAGGCAAGATTCAAGATAATTGAAAGGTTTTTAATGTTTTGTTTCTTCAGATTAATCCTAATCGAGCAGTGTAACTACACGTAAATATTCGACCAGTGACAAGGCACAACAAACAGATCCGTCTTCTAGGCCTTCACTCCGTTTAGCTAAAGACCATGTTCTATACTTCAGAAGAAATGGTGAATCATATTCTGTACAGTGTGACACGCTGGACATATTTCGTTCTTTCCCTCACACTCTATTTCTGTGCATTCGTAGATTCGGGTGTTGTTTTCAACCGAGGTGGCAAAGTAGACTTTTCCAGAGTGTGACACATGTTGCACCTTTTACACCCATTGTTGGTGACATGTATTTCATGCAGCTTTGGATCCAGTAAAACTATTTCTGTGTGCGTGTGTTTGTGTGCATCTTTTAATATTTATCGAAGGTAAGTGAAAGAGATAGTGTATTTCGGAAGTTGTAGTGATATTCTGAGGATGAAGCATAAGTGCCTAGATGAGTAGAGGTGGTTTTTCAAGTAGCGTCAGAAACCGTGGATGTTGAAAACATGTCACAGCAACAAATCATATTTTGCCTGTCCCAACGATCTCCCTCTTTCTGGATGTGTGTTATGTTTATGTTGCTAAGTGTGATGGTTGCTTCTATCTCAAGCTCTTTCGTGTTGCCGGTAAGTGGGGAAGCAGTGGATTGTGCTATTATACTTATGTTGTTGTAGATCCAGATTTCAAACGGATTTAAGAAGTATTCGAGTTGTTGTGCAGCAGTGTCTACAGAATGGTGGGAAGAGGTAAGTGTGGCGTAATCTACATGTGAAGTTACCTGTATGGTTTGTGGAGGTTTGGGGATGTCGTGTTGGTGTAACTTGGAAAACAAAATGGATGTGAGGACGAATTTACCAAATGGTGTACCACATGATACTCAGTTTGGTAAATTGCATTCTAGAAAGTTCTGAAAATGTTGCTATTGTACACTACATAGACTTGGCTACCGAACAGTGAGTTTTGCTGGCTAGCATTTTGTGTTGTTTCTTTATGTTGCCATATTCAATAATTTTTATATGAGTGAATAGTAGGAAATGGATTAGAAAGCATTGCTACTGTCCATGGCAGGTTTTATCATTGTAGAAGTCATGTATTTTGTGAGTAGTGAGTGTTGTGGTGTGAATCTGTGTTGTGAGTTGAAGAGGGAAACGTGTTTGTAAAGTCAAAAGATTAGACTTTAAGTATGCGCAACAACGGGTTGATATGAAATCTGTAATGATATTCTGCACTTAGGTTTTTGTTAGGTTTTAGAATCTTCATGATATTACCCAGCCTTCAGGTTCTAGGAATTTAATAGTTTAAATGTCTGTAATTTTATGTTACCCTACAGCCATAAGGTTTTGGTTTCCCTCTTGATTTCGGAGTATCAGGTAGAATGAAACGGGCTAGGGGAATCGCAGGTTAGGAGGAAGACAGTTATTTTTCGATTTGTGTTTCCGCCTTTGTGTGGTTTGATAGCTAACTTTTGAGAAATGCCTGATATAATTTCAATGGAGGCATGTTATGTTTTATCTATACTTTATTTTATTACTGTGGCAACGCGTTTGTTGTTGTTGTTGTTGCTCTGTATAACAGTTTTATTGTTAGTTTTGTGGTTTATGTTGGATAGAAATATTTGCCATTTTTCTATTATTTTTTTCCTTGTCTAGTTATTTGATACAGAGTTATGCTGTGCTTGAGACTGTCTTTTGATTTTTAGGTGACTACTTCTTGTGCATAACTGAGTTGTATTTTTTACGTTGCTTTAAGGAATGTTTTTTTAATGCGTTTATAATCATTGCAAGTAATTATGACGCTGTTCTGTAAAATTCTCCAAATCTCGAGTTTAGTTCTTGTTGAAACTTGTTCCATTGTGTGTGTGTGTGTGTGTTTTTTTTATAGTTTATCAACTGCTTTATTTTACATTATTCATTAATGTGCTACTGAAGTTAGGGAATTGTTTGAGAAACGAATGTGGTTACTAGGCAGCTGGAGAAGAAGGCAATATCAGAGGAAGAGTTTCTCTAATTAGTTTCGTGACGTATGCTCGTGTAGATGTTGGTGTTGGTTGTTTAGGATCTAAATAGAGTTTACTAATGATGTTATTATATCACATCTTTTATTATCTATATCATTGAAAAATCCGGTGTTGCTTAAAACATTAAAGTTTCCCTAGTGATGGTATCTGAGGAAATACTGAAATATTGTAATGAACCACACTATGGAGACACAATATAGTGTTTGCTAAGATCAGGATGCGTCCCTGGGGAGAAGGAAAGAAAGCGACTGAAAAGTTTTATGAGACCAGTGGCTAGCTCCAGAGTGTATTGTTTGATGGTTATGGAGGAGAATTGTCAGTACAGGTAGCCTTGTTGGTTTGATGTAATCAGATGCGCTCACATCTTCCGTGCTTAAGTGCGTGGTGATGAGCTTGACAGACGGTAAAGAGATTGTTTTTGGAGCAGATTTACCTAAATGTATGCATTATAGAGTTGGATACAAATCGGGTGTCAAATATGGAGATTTTTGTCAATGGAAGTACTTCAAAACCTCAATGTTTCAGACAGACGTGGAGGTGAAGAAAATTCCACAAAGTTGTCACGGTTCTTTTAGGCATGGGACTGCAGCTGCAGTTTGGGAGATAGTGCCATACTCAGAGGCAACCTTCATAGTTCTGGTGATGATCTTGCAAGATTTTCAGTGCTGAGTAAAAGAAAGAAAATGTTCGGATAAGAAAAGAGTCTGAAGTTTTAATAAACAACGAACGCATCTCTAAAACTATGAATGCATTTCTAATAACATTCTTGTATGAATATCAAGCGAGCGTTAGATTGCAAGAGCCCTTGATATTGCAGAAATGGTAATCATATGTTCTAAAAGATATTTTGTAACAGAGAGCAACAATTATCATTGTTGTTACTGCACAACAATGATAATGTTAATATAAACAACCACCGCCATCACTGAAACAAAAACAAAAAAAATGTTGCAATAATAAATATATTGTCTACATCTGGTAGAACAAAAAAAAAGAGCAAACACACACACACACATGCACGCATGCACGCACGCAAGCACGCACGCACGCACGCACGCACACACGCACACACGCACGCACACACAAAATAATTACTGCAAGATCAAAAAGCATGACATTAGCTGAGCTAATAGGCAGGGAGCCTGCACAAGAGCTGTCCGATCTACTAAAAATAGCCGCCAAATTTCCTTCGAAACACATTTTTAAGAGAAAAAAAGAACATGTTAGATTACACAGGCCATGATATACTGTTACTGAAAGTATGACAGGATGGTCACTGATATAGCATTTTTGACTATTGATATACTTCCTAAACGATGGTCTAAATAACAACTCTATTGGCTATTGGCTATCACGGAAAAAATTAAAATCTATGCCTTGAATTATTAAGTACAGGATTGCACAAGCATTATCAGGGAGAGGTTACCTTTTCTGGTAACTGATTAGTTCCTCATTGGTCACCCACAAGTAACAGAAATATTACACATAGACAAAAGGAAAGTTTCTCTCTCAATAAAAAATAAATAGAACTGATCAGCTTCAAAATTTATCACCTTGTACAAGAAGTAGGTAGGGACTGATTTCCTCTTGGAATAGATGAGAAACCCTGAAGATAAGCCACGCACCCAACAAATATTATTAGACCCCACATGCTACTTTTTCAATTTGAAGTTCCTTGTACTTTGGCAGACACTTCACGTTCTTTCAGGTTTTGATTTGGTCAGATGATATTGAGGTATCTATTACTGTACAGATATTTTCGTTGAGTGGTTGTCCTTGATTGTTATATCTGAACGGTTTCCATTGACCTAGTTTTTTCCTTTTTTTTCAGTTTGAATAGGCGTATCTCAGATAATTGTGACTAAGATATTGTCATGTACCGTGTTCTGTATATACTACTCCAACTTCTTATTAGCTTTCACGTCGTATCGTTGACATCTTGCCCAGTGGGAATAGCTACTGGTTTGAAAGGTATCTGATTATATGTGAACTTAGCGAGAACTGAGCACTCGGAAACGATGGATCAATCATTTCGTTGAATTTGGCTGTTTTATCTATACTTGATCACTTCATAGTTTTTCATTAATTAACTTTTGCACTTTTTTGTGGCTTGACCTAAGTCCTAAACATTTAAGTTTTTTCCCTGCTTCTAATACAGAAGTTTTTATTACCATTTTTGTCTGTCACTTTGCCTTCTCTCTCTGCCGACTCTTGTAAGGCATTGTCTGCGGAGAGGACGGTTTCTATATTTCTTCT
Source organism: Octopus sinensis (assembly GCF_006345805.1). Classification (NCBI taxonomy): domain Eukaryota; kingdom Metazoa; phylum Mollusca; class Cephalopoda; order Octopoda; family Octopodidae; genus Octopus; species Octopus sinensis. The sequence goes on along the minus strand of NC_042997.1, from coordinate 93,145,722 downwards.
TTAGCATATTTTAGAATTATATTTTGATTATAATTTTGGCATTTTATCGTCTTCATCTAATTTCTGTGTAGTTCGTTCTCAGTTTGTACTTTATTGTTTCCGTATATATATATATATATAGAGAGAGAGAAATGCTACGCTTTCTTTATTCCATGTTTACTCATTGCACTAATAACTTTCCCTCCGTCTATTTAACGTACTAGTGTGAGAGGTTGTTATATTCTATCATATGAGCATTTGTCGGTGGTTTCGGAACACTGTTAGTAGTTATTTGGTTTTTCTGTTTAATCACTTCAATTCATTTAATTCCTGCTATATTATAGCAATACAGTTGTTTATAACTGAGACGGTTCGTGCATTATTTTACTTCTAGCACTGAATGGTTATTTTTTTTAATGTTTTTAATATCAGTGACAATCCTAGGGCGGCGAGCTGGCAGAATCGTTATTCTTAGCAGTATTTCGCTACGTTTTGAGTTCAAATTTCGCCGACGTCGACTTTGCCTTTTATTTTTTCGGAGTCGATAAATTAAGTACTTTTAAAATATTGGGGTCAATGTAATCGACTAGTTCCTTTCGCACCAAATTTCAAGCCTTGTGCTTTCAGTAGAAAGGATAATAATAATAATAATAATAATATTTTATTATTATTATTATTATGCGGAATGAATCATCTGTAGTATTCTGCTGTAAATTCGTTTGTCAATTGTGTGTTGTATCTTATCAATTCTGATCTATTTCTCTCATGCCAGTGTTTGTATCTAATCACATCCTCTCAGTTTCAGTAAATGTATCTATTCATATAGTACGTGCGGCACATTTTTCTAAGTTCATACCTACTTTAAACTCTAGGTGTGTTCAGTATGGTGATTTTATTTTTGTGGGGATTGGAGGAGGGAGCGTAGTTTGTTTCGTTACGAGGTTTAGTTTCTTGTTTTTTGTTACATTAGTGAATGTTCTATTGTACGTGATGTGTGTAATATTAGTTTTATTTTATTGGACTTCAATCCTGTACACTATATTTTGTGTATGAAGTCTTGGTCTAGAATATTAGATGTGTTTTGCATAGGATGTGAGTTATGCGTGAAGATTGTTCTATTTGAGCCATTCTACGGAAGTGATAGTGTCTTCTTCTTCTTCTCTTCTTCTTCTTCTTCTTCTTCTTCTTCTTCTTCTTCTTCTCTTCTTCTTCTTCTTCTTCTTCTTCTTCTTCTTCTAATCGCACCAAAAGGCCTTTGTAAGGGATAATAGGAAAATTCAAACCTAAATAAATAGAGCCAACCCAAATTGAAGGCGATAAGATATGACGGTAATGTAGACACCCCATCACAAAATCAAACAAAAGCATCAACACCAACATCAACACCTTCATCATAACTTTTACCCTAACTTGCACAACCATAAACGAAAATAAAATTACGAAAACAAAAAGAAACATGCGAACAACAAAACGACCAACAGTCACACACGCATGTAGTTACTTCCTTTATCAACTTCACTGTTGTTCTGAATAGCAACATCGAATTGATTGAAGAAGTAATCAACAACAAAATCGTCCTGACAAGTGAGGAAAGTGTTGCTGAACTCCTCCCGAAAACACCATCAGAGAGAATGCTAACAAAAAAGCCGATAGGAATACGTATCTGAACTTAAAAGAGAAACTGCCCAAGACATCAGAGGGTTTAGTAAGTACTAAAGAAAAGCTTAAAAGAGAAACCTTTCCCCACTTCCGCCTCAGCTAAGAAGAAGGTTGTTTGAACAGTCTCCACGAAAACGATCGTAAATAACTTCATTTTCTTTTCCCTAACCTAAATTGCTATACTTAGAGTAGGCGATGTAAATCTTTGGGGCCTGAATACGGTTTCGAAGTAGAGTAACTTGATCAACGATCACTCATTGTAGATATGGTAGCCATCAGCAAGACGGTGGGTGGAAGGCATGCGTTGGCTCCCATTTTAGGCGACTATGAGATATTTGCATCTTGTAGTCTGTCGAATGCGGGTGGCGGAGTAGCAGTGCTATTCTGAAAATCCTGAGGTTTCAAGGTAAAAGTAATCTTCTTGGACTCGGTCGGCAGGTTGGTAGTACTAGACGTGAATAGCATTCCTTCTGTCTTCATGCTCTGAATTCCAACCGAATCAAGGTCGACTTTGCCTTTCTTCCTCTCCGTATCGACAAAATAAGTAGAAGTCGAGTGTTGGGAACAATGTAATCGGTTAATCCACCCCTATATTCCTGGCCCTGTCTCTGTATCAGAATAGATTATTGTTGTTGTTGTTGTTGTTGTTGCAGCATTGTTGTAGTTGTTATTTGCTGTTATCCTCGTTGTCGTCGTCATCATCACCACCATCATCAACATTATTATCAGTATTTATTATTAGGTCAACTTGGCATTTCATCCTCCAAATTTCTTGTTTTTTATTAGAAACGATCGCTTACGATTCGAAACAATCGTTAGAGATTCGAACACGATACTTTTCGGTATATTTATTCCGACTTTTTTATATACTTAGT
>NC_042997.1:93043209-93138209 GCF_006345805.1 Octopus sinensis | reverse complement strand
GGTCGACGGATGGGGCGAGATGTATGAGGCACTTTACAAGCACTTTGCCGTGTTGTTCGGGAGGAGCAAAAAGCTGGATCATGGTGAGGCCCTTAGGGACTTCCTGTCTGGTAGCCCGCGTCTCTCGGCACGAGAGGCTGAGTGCTGTGAAGGGACAATCATTGTAAGGTCAGATTCTGTTTCTTGGGTCCAGATGGAATTTTTTGTTTTGCGGCAATTTTTTTTTTGTACAAGCAGGAAGTCCTACTGGATTCTAAATTCTGGTCTACCTGCAGTGGAGTGAATATTTTTCTCACTTAATTGTGAGAATTTTTTGTTTGGGGGCGTATCTGTCTTCCAAGTTAGTGGTTCACGTTAATTGAATATTTTTCTCACTTAATTGTGAGAATTAAAAGGAAAAAAAAATTTAACAGTGTATGTTTTTACAACAACAACATTTACAATTATTGGAAAACTGTATTTCAAGTGCTCACATGAAGGGAAAATGTTTTCTCATTGTGAGAAATATAGTTTGGTGACGTTTACTGCCACGTGTGTGTGCGCACGCGCTCACGTTGATATACATATAAAGGCACGAAACTGGGTATTACTATTTTTGGTCGATAACTGAGGAAAGATTAGGGTCCTTGTGTCCGTCCCATGTGTACGTTTTGTAGTATTAAATGCATTTTTCATTTATGGAATAATTGAACGCCACGCATACCGACTTTTGTTAACAGTAAGTTTATATATATATATAAGACCATAAAGTTAGGTGGTATGAGGTATATTGTTCTATAAATGTGTGTGCGTACTTATATATGTTTATGTATATGCATATATGCATGTATATGAGTGTGTATACATACATATATATACACATGTAGATTGCAATGTCTTCTCTTCACTCCCAAATAACTATCAAACAGCTATCGATAATTCAACCCAACCAATTCCTACCAGGAAGAAATTACATTCGTGACTTTACCCCCAACACCGCCACTTCTGCTAATAGCTGCTGCAGCCGCAAGTTATTCGAATACTTTTTTTGTTTACACTTTCTTTATAACTACTACCCCAAACGTTTTACCTTAAATTTTTGATGTACCCTAAGGGTCCTCGGACGCTACTTGCAAACTCTTGGTTTATTATAAACCGCTTTTGTCGTGTGCATCAAAAAACCTTTTCCATTCGTTTGTTCAGTTTGGTCACTTTTGACTTTTTCGTTGTTGTCACTCACATTGCTGCCCGCTTTTTTGCCGTTTTTGTACATTTTTATACATTTTGGGATACGTACCCCACGTGTTCCGAGAGTTAAAAAGGTCGAGTTGCGTCCCCTAGCCAGTCTGTAGAAAATGTGTTGCATATAAAAAGCTTAGATTCTCGACCCATGTCGAATTTATCGTTCTTTTTTCAGAACTGGGGGAACTTTTCAAAATTTTCGCTGCGTTAGTTTTGAATTATGACATTGGGCTACGTGTGTGTCAAGTTTCATCAGAATCGGTTGAAAGCCGTGGTCAGGGTGGGGGTTCAACCTGACAGACACACAGACACACAGACAGACAAACTGCCGTTTATATATATATATATATATGTATATATAAAACTCTCATTGTCTCCCCTCCTCTCTCTCTCTCTCTCTCTCTCTCTCTTTCTCTCTCTTTCTCTCCCTCACTCTCTGAAGCTTTTAAGAAATTCTTCTTCGCCGTCTCAATGAACATGATCGGAGTTTCAGCCTGCATAAGAGCCGTTTTTTTTAAGGGATGTGTGGTTTTTACCGTTTTCTCAATTAGCTTGGAGGGAATCTTTCCTGTTTGTACGACCGGTCTTAGCAACAGATCAGTAATGAATAAACGAAAGTAATCATTACTGTTGAAGAACAGCTGCTAAAGTCTAAGCGGAGGATCAGATTCTAGTAATCACATACCTGGGCAGCAATATCCCTAACGATAGAAGCATGAAAAATGATGTGGAGAAAGAACTTAGCAAGGTGGCAGTTATTTGATGCTGAAGCTTGATTGATTCAACTCCCTCGTTAACCAAGGCACCAAACTATACCTGTGTACGTCATCGTTATGGCAACGACAACCTATGCCTGCGAAACGTGGAAAAAAATTCGGCAGAATCTGTGAGCTGTCGATATTTTTCACAGCTGTCTCTTTAGAAACATACTAAGAATTTTCATTAATGCGACCACATAACAAAGGAAGAAGTCATGGGAAGGGTCAGGATAAGTAGTTTATGGGATACAATTTGTATGACACCGCAAGATGTTTGCCCATGAAGAAACCAGGGAGAGCTTCTCTCAGAAATGGGGACGTAGGTGACCTGTTGGGACTTCGTTGAGTTTGTGGCATAGAATCTGGTAGATATGGGCCTGGCCAGAGAACAGGCTTGCGACCAGGCTGGACATCGTGGATTCTCTATGACAATATGAAATGTAGAACTACACTTCTTAAATGAATGTGGCCCTTGCAGGCGGTAAACATTCCTTCCTTTCAAACGCTTATTTATTGTCGATGTGGTTATTCAGCTCCGTGTCATTTCTGGTTGAGTCCATCTATGAAAGAAAGGATTCCATCTGTCCGTATACTTAATACATGCATCCAATGAGCGAAGAAGATGGTGAGTGTTTCTGGTGTTGAAAGTATAAACCTGAATCGGATTTTCGTGTGAAGAAACAGTTGAGTTACAGCAAATATTAACTATCGAGTTGTGAGATTTACAAGTGGGAATTTCGAAATTGAACAATTAATGAATAGAAGAAAAGGTAGACTGATTTGGGTGGGAGTTTAAAATTTAGCTTTTCTTATCAGGAGAAATTGACTATTTAAATGCATGCATGTTCATGTGCGCTCGTGTATTGTTTAATTTTATGCAGTGATTAATTATCTATTTTGGTTTTAAAATAGTGTGCACTTATCTCATACAATTATATTGGGCCCAGGCGTCTTATCAGTCACATTTTGTATTCACTGATAACAATGATTCATATTCCAAATAATTAAATATTTTGACTATGTTTAAAATACAATTATCATATCTGCAATAAATATCTAAATATTTTACTTCTCAAAAAAGAAATCACAGGTCTATCTAAATTCTGAGCTTCTCCATAACATCTTCTTGACAATTTTGGCCCTCTTGTTGCTCACAACGCTCCGTAGGAGGTACTGCCGCTTAGTTTAAGAGCTACTTGTGTAAACCATTATATGATAATGTAAGATTTCGTTTATTTGGCAGGGACTTCGTGGGAAAAGACGAGATCAACACGTGATTCGATGTACACTTTCAGAATGTTGATTATTTCTAAGCACGATACATGACAGCGACTATGAGAAGGTATGGTAATCGAGGACTAGAAAATTACATGGACACCGATAAACAGCGCAATCCTGTATGACTAAAAAGGAAATCTAACTCAGCTAATGTATTCACAAAGCATGATTTACAAACAAAGAACGGACAATGTAATCTAAGACTAAAATATAAATCCATATATTATAAATGCAAAATGCTAGACAGACTGTTTACCAACTACCCTAATTGAATTTATCGGACTCCCATAGAATAACAAATTTGTTCTTTACAAAAGTATTGAGTAACAAGACATAGAAATGTCTTCCGGTGAGACATAGAAATGTTCTCGTGGGTGAGAACATTTCAAATACAGGTGGAGGAAAAAACCCACCTGTAATGAATGTGAAAAGAAGGGTCACATCCGGCTCCATAGTGAGGAGAGAAAGAAGGAGGAGGAGACACTAAAGAATGATAAACTTTTACAGCCACCAGGCTCTACAATTGGGAAAACAATCCCAAGCTTACACACACACCAGCCCCTACAAAGACAAACATTCCCCTCAGTTGCGGTGCCAGCCCCAAAACACGCAAACAAAACGACCCAACCCCTGAAGACACAAGCCCCTACAATAACAAAATCCCCCACCCCCTTGGTATCTGAGACACCCAGTGCAAAGAAAAACACGACTCCCCAGACGACAGCATAGATGTGTCCGAGATCTAGAGATAAGGCTAGCGTTAGTTGTCCACAGCTTGTTCAATTGTCCTACACTGACCATAGAATGGTCGAGTGTAGGCTGAACATAGACAGTACAGTTAAGAGCAGATCCGGTTACTTGAAGCTGAACAAGTATATTTTGACTTGCGAGGCATACCGCATCCTTTCTACTAAATAGCACAGAGGGCGTTAACCGGCTCCGTGGTTAATAACAGATAGTGGTTCGCCCTCAAGAAAGCCATTCGTTTTGAGCCTGTTAGGTTTAGCCGTCAGCTAAGACTAGATAATGCCAGAATAGAAGGGCAACTAGTTAAGGACTTAGAAGAGGCGTTGAGGTTGGGTTCCGCATCCCACATTTTGGCAGCGAGAACGGCTTTGAACCGTCACCTCAAAGCCAAACATGAGGAATGTAGCGTTCGTGCTAAAGTGCGAACATTGAGCTGTGAGGGAATTAATGTTGCCGGATTGCCCGTGCGGTAGAAACCCAGCATGGCAATAATGCCACAATTAGGTCTCTGATTGACGATAATGGGAGTTCGGTCGACGGATGGGGCGAGATGTATGAGGCACTTTACAAGCACTTTGCCGTGTTGTTCGGGAGGAGCAAAAAGCTGGATCATGGTGAGGCCCTTAGGGACTTCCTGTCTGGTAGCCCGCGTCTCTCGGCACGAGAGGCTGAGTGCTGTGAAGGGACAATCATTGTAAGGTCAGATTCTGTTTCTTGGGTCCAGATGGAATTTTTTTTTTTGCGGCAATTTTTTTTTGTACAAGCAGGAAGTCCTACTGGATTCTAAATTCTGGTCTACCTGCAGTGGAGTGAATATTTTTCTCACTTAATTGTGAGAATTTTTTGTTTGGAGGCGTATCTGTCTTCCAAGTTAGTGGTTCACGTTAATTGAATATTTTTCTCACTTAATTGTGAGAATTAAAAAAGGAAAAAAAAATTTAACAGTGTATGTTTTTACAACAACAACATTTACAATTATTGGAAAACTGTATTTCAAGTGCTCACATGAAGGGAAAATGTTTTCTCATTGTGAGAAATATAGTTTGGTGACGTTTACTGCCACGTGTGTGTGCGCACGCGCTCACGTTGATATACATATAAAGGCACGAAACTGGGTATTACTATTTTTGGTCGATAACTGAGGAAAGATTAGGGTCCTTGTGTCCGTCCCATGTGTACGTTTTGTAGTATTAAATGCATTTTTCATTTATGGAATAATTGAACGCCACGCATACCGACTTTTGTTAACAGTAAGTTTATATATATATATAAGACCATAAAGTTAGGTGGTATGAGGTATATTGTTCTATAAATGTGTGTGCGTACTTATATATATATATGTTTATGTATATGCATATATGCATGTATATGAGTGTGTATACATACATATATATACATATGTAGGTTGCAATGTCTTCTCTTCACTCCCAAATAACTATCAAACAGCTATCGATAATTCAACCCAACCAATTCCTACCAGGAAGAAATTACATTCGTGACTTTACCCCCAACACCGCCACTTCTGCTAATAGCTGCTGCAGCCGCAAGTTATTCGAATACTTTTTTTGTTTACACTTTCTTTATAACTACTACCCCAAACGTTTTACCTTAAATTTTTGATGTACCCTAAGGGTCCTCGGACGCTACTTGCAAACTCTTGGTTTATTATAAACCGCTTTTGTCGTGTGCATCAAAAAACCTTTTCCATTCGTTTGTTCAGTTTGGTCACTTTTGACTTTTTCGTTGTTGTCACTCACATTGCTGCCCGCTTTTTTGCCGTTTTTGTACATTTTTATACATTTTGGGATACGTACCCCACGTGTTCCGAGAGTTAAAAAGGTCGAGTTGCGTCCCCTAGCCAGTCTGTAGAAAATGTGTTGCATATAAAAAGCTTAGATTCCTGACCCATGTCGAATTTATCGTTCTTTTTTCAGAACTGGGGGAACTTTTCAAAATTTTCGCTGCGTTAGTTTTGAATTATGACATTGGGCTACGTGTGTGTCAAGTTTCATCAGAATCGGTTGAAAGCCGTGGTCAGGGTGGGGGTTCAACCTGACAGACACACAGACACACAGACAGACAAACTGCCGTTTATATATATATATATATATGTAATTAATTAATAAGGGTGAGAGAATTAGATACTAATTTAATAGTATATTTATTCAACACCAAGTGGCCTAGTGCTACGAGAAACCTGGATTATTATAATATTTTTAAACATTTATAATATTTTTACAAAATAAATATAAGAGAGTGGTCACTATATTGCTCACTCTAGCACCAGTTAATCCAAAAGGTTTCAACAACACGAAAATACATGCTTCCCATGAAAGTCAGTACCACTGTTAGCTCACACGGACAGGGCAAATAAAAATAACAAAATACAGATTATTTTGGGACAATTGTTTCGCTATTAATGAATTAAATGTAATATTACTACTACAAAAATCCATTTGTAGCTCGTCAGCCAAGACTATCTGGATGAAATCCACTCAATCACACGCCAGATTTTACCATAACGATAAATACGCGTGTGGTTCAATTGATTACATCCGACGTTATAATTCAAATGCCCCAACCAACAGCGCGCCAACTCTCACGGAAAACAAATACAGCATTAGCAGCATTTAGAAAACAAAGTCAGTATTTATATCAATTTTATAATTTATGGGTGATAGTAGATTAGATACTAATAATATTATTATTCAACACCAAGTGGCCTAGTGCTACGAGAAACCTGGATTATTATAATATTTTATAACATATTATAATATTTTTACAAAATAAATATAAGAGAGTGGTCACTATATTGCTCACTCTAGCACCAGTTAATCCAAAAGGTTTCAACCACGAAAATACATGCTTCCCATGAAAGTCAGTACGACTGTTAGCTCACACGGACAGGGCAAATAAAAATAACAAAATACAGATTATTTTGGGACAATTGTTTCGCTATTAATGAATTAAATGTAATATTACTTACAAAAAATCCATTTGTAGCTCGTCAGCCAAGACTATCTGGATGAAATCCACTCAATCACACGCCAGATTTTACCATAACGATAAATACGCGTGTGGTTCAATTGATTACATCCGACGTTATAATTCAAATGCCCCAACCAACAGCGCGCCAAACTCTCACGGAAAACAAATACAGCATTTAGAAATAAATGCAGCATAATTATAATTAATTAATAAGGGTGAGAGAATTAGATACTAATTTAATAGTATATTTATTCAACACCAAGTGGCCTAGTGCTACGAGAAACCTGGATTATTATAATATTTTATAACATATTATAATATTTTTACAAAATAAATATAAGAGAGTGGTCACTATATTGCTCACTCTAGCACCAGTTAATCCAAAAGGTTTCAACCACGAAAATACATGCTTCCCATGAAAGTCAGTACGACTGTTAGCTCACACGGACAGGGCAAATAAAAATAACAAAATACAGATTATTTTGGGACAATTGTTTCGCTATTAATGAATTAAATGTAATATTACTTACAAAAAATCCATTGTAGCTCGTCAGCCAAGACTATCTGGATGAAATCCACTCAATCACACGCCAGATTTTACCATAACGATAAATACGCGTGTGGTTCAATTGATTACATCCGACGTTATAATTCAAATGCCCCAACCAACAGCGCGCCAAACTCTCACGGAAAACAAATACAGCATTTAGAAATAAATCAGCATAATTATAATTAATTAATAAGGGTGAGAGATTAGATACTAATTTAATAGTATATTTATTCAACACCAAGTGGCCTAGTGCTACGAGAAACCTGGATTATTATAATATTTTATAACATATTATAATATTTTTACAAAATAAATATAAGAGAGTGGTCACTATATTGCTCACTCTAGCACCAGTTAATCCAAAAGGTTTCAACCACGAAAATACATGCTTCCCATGAAAGTCAGTACGACTGTTAGCTCACACGGACAGGGCAAATAAAAATAACAAAATACAGATTATTTTGGGACAATTGTTTCGCTATTAATGAATTAAATGTAATTTTGGCGCGCTGTTGGTTGGGGCATTTGAATTATAACGTCGGATGTAATCAATTGAACCACACGCGTATTTATCGTTATGGTAAAATCTGGCGTGTGATTGAGTGGATTTCATCCAGATAGTCTTGGCTGACGAGCTACAAATGGATTTTTTGTAAGTAATATTAAATTTAATTCATTAATAGCGAAACAATTGTCCCAAAATAATCTGTATTTTGTTATTTTTATTTGCCCTGTCCGTGTGAGCTAACAGTCGTACTGACTTTCATGGGAAGCATGTATTTTCGTGGTTGAAACCTTTTGGATTAACTGGTGCTAGAGTGAGCAATATAGTGACCACTCTCTTATATTTATTTTGTAAAAATATTATAATATGTTTAAAATATTATAATAATCCAGGTTTCTCGTAGCACTAGGCCACTTGGTGTTGAATAAATATACTATTAAATTAGTATCTAATTCTCTCACCCTTATTAATTAATTATAATTATGCTGCATTTATTTCTAAATGCTGTATTTGTTTTCCGTGAGAGTTTGGCGCGCTGTTGGTTGGGGCATTTGAATTATAACGTCGGATGTAATCAATTGAACCACACGCGTATTTATCGTTATGGTAAAATCTGGCGTGTGATTGAGTGGATTTCATCCAGATAGTCTTGGCTGACGAGCTACAAATGGATTTTTTGTAAGTAATATTACATTTAATTCATTAATAGCGAACAATTGTCCCAAAATAATCTGTATTTTGTTATTTTTATTTGCCCTGTCCGTGTGAGCTAACAGTCGTACTGACTTTCATGGGAAGCATGTATTTTCGTGGTTGAAACCTTTTGGATTAACTGGTGCTAGAGTGAGCAATATAGTGACCACTCTCTTATATTTATTTTATATATATGTATATATAAAACTCTCATTGTCTCCCCTCCTCTCTCTCTCTCTCTCTCTCTCTCTCTTTCTCTCTCTTTCTCTCCCTCACTCTCTGAAGCTTTTAAGAAATTCTTCTTCGCCGTCTCAATGAACATGATCGGAGTTTCAGCCTGCATAAGAGCCGTTTTTTTTAAGGGATGTGTGGTTTTTACCGTTTCCTCAATTAGCTTGGAGGGAATCTTTCCTGTTTGTACGACCGGTCTTAGCAACAGATCAGTAATGAATAAACGAAAGTAATCATTACTGTTGAAGAACAGCTGCTAAAGTCTAAGCGGAGGATCAGATTCTAGTAATCACATACCTGGGCAGCAATATCCCTAACGATAGAAGCATGAAAAATGATGTGGAGAAAGAACTTAGCAAGGTGGCAGTTATTTGATGCTGAAGCTTGATTGATTCAACTCCCTCGTTAACCAAGGCACCAAACTATACCTGTGTACGTCATCGTTATGGCAACGACAACCTATGCCTGCGAAACGTGGAAAAAAATTCGGCAGAATCTGTGAGCTGTCGATATTTTTCACAGCAGTCTCTTTAGAAACATACTAAGAATTTTCATTAATGCGACCACACAACAAAGGAAGAAGTCATGGGAAGGGTCAGGATAAGTAGTTTATGGGATACAATTTGTATGACACCGCAAGATGTTTGCCCATGAAGAAACCAGGGAGAGCTTCTCTCAGAAATGGGGACGTAGGTGACTGTTGGGACTTCGTTGAGTTTGTGGCATAGAATCTGGTAGATATGGGCCTGGCCAGAGAACAGGCTTGCGACCAGGCTGGACATCGTGGATTCTCTATGACAATATGAAATGTAGAACTACACTTCTTAAATGAATGTGGCCCTTGCAGGCGGTAAACATTCCTTCCTTTCAAACGCTTATTTATTGTCGATGTGGTTATTCAGCTCCGTGTCATTTCTGGTTGAGTCCATCTATGAAAGAAAGGATTCCATCTGTCCGTATACTTAATACATGCATCCAATGAGCGAAGAAGATGGTGAGTGTTTCTGGTGTTGAAAGTATAAACCTGAATCGGATTTTCGTGTGAAGAAACAGTTGAGTTACAGCAAATATTAACTATCGAGTTGTGAGATTTACAAGTGGGAATTTCGAAATTGAACAATTAATGAATAGAAGAAAAGGTAGACTGATTTGGGTGGGAGTTTAAAATTTAGCTTTTCTTATCAGGAGAAATTGACTATTTAAATGCATGCATGTTCATGTGCGCTCGTGTATTGTTTAATTTTATGCAGTGATTAATTATCTATTTGGTTTTAAAATAGTGTGCACTTATCTCATACAATTATATTGGGCCCAGGCGTCTTATCAGTCACATTTTGTATTCACTGATAACAATGATTCATATTCCAAATAATTAAATATTTTGACTATGTTTAAAATACAATTATCATATCTGCAATAAATATCTAAATATTTTACTTCTCAAAAAAGAAATCACAGGTCTATCTAAATTCTGAGCTTCTCCATAACATCTTCTTGACAATTTTGGCCCTCTTGTTGCTCACAACGCTCCGTAGGAGGTACTGCCGCTTAGTTTAAGAGCTACTTGTGTAAACCATTATATGATAATGTAAGATTTCGTTTATTTGGCAGGACTTCGGGGGAAAAGACGAGATCAACACGTGATTCGATGTACACTTTCAGAATGTTGATTATTTCTAAGCACGATACATGACAGCGACTATGAGAAGGTATGGTAATCGAGGACTAGAAAATTACATGGACACCGATAAACAGCGCAATCCTGTATGACTAAAAAGGAAATCTAACTCAGCTAATGTATTCACAAAGCATGATTTACAAACAAAGAACGGACAATGTAATCTAAGACTAAAATATAAATCCATATATTATAAATGCAAAATGCTAGACAGACTGTTTACCAACTACCCTAATTGAATTTATCGGACTCCCATAGAATAACAAATTTGTTCTTTACAAAAGTATTGAGTAACAAGACATAGAAATGTCTTCCGGTGAGACATAGAAATGTTCTCGTGGGTGAGAACATTTCAAATACAGGTGGAGGAAAAAACCACCTGTAATGAATGTGAAAAGAAGGTCACATCCGGCTCCATAGTGAGGAGAGAAAGAAGGAGGAGGAGACACTAAAGAATGATAAACTTTTACAGCCACCAGGCTCTACAATTGGGAAAACAATCCCAAGCTTACACACACACCAGCCCCTACAAAGACAAACATTCCCCTCAGTTGCGGTGCCAGCCCCAAACACGCAAACAAAACGACCCAACCCCTGAAGACACAAGCCCCTACAATAACAAAATCCCCCACCCCCTTGGTATCTGAGGCACCCAGTGCAAAGAAAAACACGACTCCCCAGACGACAGCATAGATGTGTCCGAGATCTAGAGATAAGGCTAGCGTTAGTTGTCCACAGCTTGTTCAATTGTCCTACACTGACCATAGAATGGTCGAGTGTAGGCTGAACATAGACAGTACAGTTAAGAGCAGATCCGGTTACTTGAAGCTGAACAAGTATATTTTGACTTGCGAGGCATACCGCATCCTTTCTACTAAATAGCACAGAGGGCGTTAACCGGCTCCGTGGTTAATAACAGATAGTGGTTCGCCCTCAAGAAGCCATTCGTTTTGAGCCTGTTAGGTTTAGCCGTCAGCTAAGACTAGATAATGCCAGAATAGAAGGGCAACTAGTTAAGGACTTAGAAGAGGCGTTGAGGTTGGGTTCCGCATCCCACATTTTGGCAGCGAGAACGGCTTTGAACCGTCACCTCAAAGCCAAACATGAGGAATAGAGTTCGTGCTAAAGTGCGAACATTGAGCTGTGAGGGAATTAATGTTGCCGGATTGCCCGTGCGGTAGAAACCCAGCATGGCAATAATGCCACAATTAGGTCTCTGATTGACGATAATGGGAGTTCGGTCGACGGATGGGGCGAGATGTATGAGGCACTTTACAAGCACTTTGCCGTGTTGTTCGGGAGGAGCAAAAAGCTGGATCATGGTGAGGCCCTTAGGGACTTCCTGTCTGGTAGCCCGCGTCTCTCGGCACGAGAGGCTGAGTGCTGTGAAGGGACAATCATTGTAAGGTCAGATTCTGTTTCTTGGGTCCAGATGGAATTTTTTGTTTTGCGGCAATTTTTTTTTGTACAAGCAGGAAGTCCTACTGGATTCTAAATTCTGGTCTACCTGCAGTGGAGTGAATATTTTTTCTCACTTAATTGTGAGAATTTTTTGTTTGGAGGCGTATCTGTCTTCCAAGTTAGTGGTTCACGTTAATTGAATATTTTTCTCACTTAATTGTGAGAATTAAAAGGAAAAAAAAATTTAACAGTGTATGTTTTTACAACAACAACATTTACAATTATTGGAAAACTGTATTTCAAGTGCTCACATGAAGGGAAAATGTTTTCTCATTGTGAGAAATATAGTTTGGTGACGTTTACTGCCACGTGTGTGTGCGCACGCGCTCACGTTGATATACATATAAAGGCACGAAACTGGGTATTACTATTTTTGGTCGATAACTGAGGAAAGATTAGGGTCCTTGTGTCCGTCCCATGTGTACGTTTTGTAGTATTAAATGCATTTTTCATTTATGGAATAATTGAACGCCACGCATACCGACTTTTGTTAACAGTAAGTTTATATATATATATAAGACCATAAAGTTAGGTGGTATGAGGTATATTGTTCTATAAATGTGTGTGCGTACTTATATATATATATGTTTATGTATATGCATATATGCATATATGAGTGTGTATACATACATATATATACATATGTAGGTTGCAATGTCTTCTCTTCACTCCCAAATAACTATCAAACAGCTATCGATAATTCAACCCAACCAATTCCTACCAGGAAGAAATTACATTCGTGACTTTACCCCAACACCGCCACTTCTGCTAATAGCTGCTGCAGCCGCAAGTTATTCGAATACTTTTTTTGTTTACACTTTCTTTATAACTACTACCCCAAACGTTTTACCTTAAATTTTTGATGTACCCTAAGGGTCCTCGGACGCTACTTGCAAACTCTTGGTTTATTATAAACCGCTTTTGTCGTGTGCATCAAAAAACCTTTTCCATTCGTTTGTTCAGTTTGGTCACTTTTGACTTTTTCGTTGTTGTCACTCACATTGCTGCCCGCTTTTTTGCCGTTTTTGTACATTTTTATACATTTTGGGATACGTACCCCACGTGTTCCGAGAGTTAAAAAGGTCGAGTTGCGTCCCCTAGCCAGTCTGTAGAAAATGTGTTGCATATAAAAAGCTTAGATTCCTGACCCATGTCGAATTTATCGTTCTTTTTTCAGAACTGGGGGAACTTTTCAAAATTTTCGCTGCGTTAGTTTTGAATTATGACATTGGGCTACGTGTGTGTCAAGTTTCATCAGAATCGTTGTTGAAAGCCGTGGTCAGGGTGGGGGTTCAACCTGACAGACACACAGACACACAGACAGACAAACTGCCGTTTATATATATATATATATATGTAATTAATTAATAAGGGTGAGAGAATATGAGAATTAGATACTATTTAATAGTATTTATTCAACACCAAGTGGCCTAGTGCTACGAGAAACCTGGATTATTATAATATTTTATAACATATATAATATTTTTACAAAATAAATATAAGAGAGTGGTCACTATATTGCTCACTCTAGCACCAGTTAATCCAAAAGGTTTCAACCACGAAAATACATGCTTCCCATGAAAGTCAGTACGACTGTTAGCTCACACGGACAGGGCAAATAAAAATAACAAAATACAGATTATTTTGGGACAATTGTTTCGCTATTAATGAATTAAATGTAATATACTTACAAAAAATCCATTTGTAGCTCGTCAGCCAAGACTATCTGGATGAAATCCACTCAATCACACGCCAGATTTTACCATAACGATAAATACGCGTGTGGTTCAATTGATTACATCCGACGTTATAATTCAAATGCCCCAACCAACAGCGCGCCAAACTCTCACGGAAAACAAATACAGCATTTAGAAATAAATGCAGCATAATTATAATTAATTAATAAGGGTGAGAGAGAATTAGATACTAATTTAATAGTATATTTATTCAACACCAAGTGGCCTAGTGCTACGAGAAACCTGGATTATTATAATATTTTATAACATATTATAATATTTTTACAAAATAAATATAAGAGAGTGGTCACTATATTGCTCACTCTAGCACCAGTTAATCCAAAAGGTTTCAACCACGAAAATACATGCTTCCCATGAAAGTCAGTACGACTGTTAGCTCACACGGACAGGGCAAATAAAAAAAACAAAATACAGATTATTTTGGGACAATTGTTTCGCTATTAATGAATTAAATGTAATATTACTTACAAAAAATCCATTTGTAGCTCGTCAGCCAAGACTATCTGGATGAAATCCACTCAATCACACGCCAGATTTTACCATAACGATAAATACGCGTGTGGTTCAATTGATTACATCCGACGTTATAATTCAAATGCCCCAACCAACAGCGCGCCAAACTCTCACGGAAAACAAATACAGCATTTAGAAATAAATGCAGCATAATTATAATTAATTAATAAGGGTGAGAGATTAGATTAGATACTAATTTAATAGTATATTTATTCAACACCAAGTGGCCTAGTGCTACGAGAAACCTGGATTATTATATATTTTATAACATATTATAATATTTTTACAAAATAAATATAAGAGAGTGGTCACTATATTGCTCACTCTAGCACCAGTTAATCCAAAATGTTTCAACCACGAAAATACATGCTTCCCATGAAAGTCAGTACGACTGTTAGCTCACACGGACAGGGCAAATAAAAATAACAAAATACAGATTATTTTGGGACAATTGTTTCGCTATTAATGAATTAAATGTAATATACTTACAAAAAATCCATTTGTAGCTCGTCAGCCAAGACTATCTGGATGAAATCCACTCAATCACACGCCAGATTTTACCATAACGATAAATACGCGTGTGGTTCAATTGATTACATCCGACGTTATAATTCAAATGCCCCAACCAACAGCGCGCCAAACTCTCACGGAAAACAAATACAGCATTTAGAAATAATGCAGCATAATTATAATTAATTAATAAGGGTGAGAGAATTAGATACTAATTTAATAGTATATTTATTCAACACCAAGTGGCCTAGTGCTACGAGAAACCTGGATTATTATAATATTTTATAACATATATTATAATATTTTTACAAAATAAATATAAGAGAGTGGTCACTATATTGCTCACTCTAGCACCAGTTAATCCAAAATGTTTCAACCACGAAAATACATGCTTCCCATGAAAGTCAGTACGACTGTTAGCTCACACGGACAGGGCAAATAAAAATAACAAAATACAGATTATTTTGGGACAATTGTTTCGCTATTAATGAATTAAATGTAATATTACTTACAAAAAATCCATTTGTAGCTCGTCAGCCAAGACTATCTGGATGAAATCCACTCAATCACACGCCAGATTTTACCATAACGATAAATACGCGTGTGGTTCAATTGATTACATCCGACGTTATAATTCAAATGCCCCAACCAACAGCGCGCCAAACTCTCACGGAAAACAAATACAGCATTTAGAAATAAATGCAGCATAATTATAATTAATTAATAAGGGTGAGAGAATTAGATACTAATTTAATAGTATATTTATTCAACACCAAGTGGCCTAGTGCTACGAGAAACCTGGATTATTATAATATTTTATAACATATTATAATATTTTTACAAAATAAATATAAGAGAGTGGTCACTATATTGCTCACTCCAGCACCAGTTAATCCAAAAGGTTTCAACCACGAAAATACATGCTTCCCATGAAAGTCAGTACGACTGTTAGCTCACACGGACAGGGCAAATAAAAATAACAAAATACAGATTATTTTGGGACAATTGTTTCGCTATTAATGAATAAATGTAATTTTGGCGCGCTGTTGGTTGGGGCATTTGAATTATAACGTCGGATGTAATCAATTGAACCACACGCGTATTTATCGTTATGGTAAAATCTGGCGTGTGATTGAGTGGATTTCATCCAGATAGTCTTGGCTGACGAGCTACAAATGGATTTTTTGTAAGTAATATTAAATTTAATTCATTAATAGCGAAACAATTGTCCCAAAATAATCTGTATTTTGTTATTTTTATTTGCCCTGTCCGTGTGAGCTAACAGTCGTACTGACTTTCATGGGAAGCATGTATTTTCGTGGTTGAAACCTTTTGGATTAACTGGTGCTAGAGTGAGCAATATAGTGACCACTCTCTTATATTTATTTTGTAAAAATATTATAATATGTTATAAAATATTATAATAATCCAGGTTTCTCGTAGCACTAGGCCACTTGGTGTTGAATAAATATACTATTAAATTAGTATCTAATTCTCTCACCCTTATTAATTAATTATAATTATGCTGCATTTATTTCTAAATGCTGTATTTGTTTTCCGTGAGAGTTTGGCGCGCTGTTGGTTGGGGCATTTGAATTATAACGTCGGATGTAATCAATTGAACCACACGCGTATTTATCGTTATGGTAAAATCTGGCGTGTGATTGAGTGGATTTCATCCAGATAGTCTTGGCTGACGAGCTACAAATGGATTTTTTGTAAGTAATATTACATTTAATTCATTAATAGCGAAACAATTGTCCCAAAATAATCTGTATTTTGTTATTTTTATTTGCCCTGTCCGTGTGAGCTAACAGTCGTACTGACTTTCATGGGAAGCATGTATTTTCGTGGTTGAAACCTTTTGGATTAACTGGTGCTAGAGTGAGCAATATAGTGACCACTCTCTTATATTTATTTTATATATATATGTATATATAAAACTCTCATTGTCTCCCCTCCTCTCTCTCTCTCTCTCTCTCTCTCTCTTTCTCTCTCTTTCTCTCCCTCACTCTCTGAAGCTTTTAAGAAATTCTTCTTCGCCGTCTCAATGAACATGATCGGAGTTTCAGCCTGCATAAGAGCCGTTTTTTTTAAGGGATGTGTGGTTTTTACCGTTTTCTCAATTAGCTTGGAGGGAATCTTTCCTGTTTGTACGACCGGTCTTAGCAACAGATCAGTAATGAATAAACGAAAGTAATCATTACTGTTGAAGAACAGCTGCTAAAGTCTAAGCGGAGGATCAGATTCTAGTAATCACATACCTGGGCAGCAATATCCCTAACGATAGAAGCATGAAAAATGATGTGGAGAAAGAACTTAGCAAGGTGGCAGTTATTTGATGCTGAAGCTTGATTGATTCAACTCCCTCGTTAACCAAGGCACCAAACTATACCTGTGTACGTCATCGTTATGGCAACGACAACCTATGCCTGCGAAACGTGGAAAAAAATTCGGCAGAATCTGTGAGCTGTCGATATTTTTCACAGCAGTCTCTTTAGAAACATACTAAGAATTTTCATTAATGCGACCACATAACAAAGGAAGAAGTCATGGGAAGGGTCAGGATAAGTAGTTTATGGGATACAATTTGTATGACACCGCAAGATGTTTGCCCATGAAGAAACCAGGGAGAGCTTCTCTCAGAAATGGGGACGTAGGTGACCTGTTGGGACTTCGTTGAGTTTGTGGCATAGAATCTGGTAGATATGGGCCTGGCCAGAGAACAGGCTTGCGACCAGGCTGGACATCGTGGATTCTCTATGACAATATGAAATGTAGAACTACACTTCTTAAATGAATGTGGCCCTTGCAGGCGGTAAACATTCCTTCCTTTCAAACGCTTATTTATTGTCGATGTGGTTATTCAGCTCCGTGTCATTTCTGGTTGAGTCCATCTATGAAAGAAAGGATTCCATCTGTCCGTATACTTAATACATGCATCCAATGAGCGAAGAAGATGGTGAGTGTTTCTGGTGTTGAAAGTATAAACCTGAATCGGATTTTCGTGTGAAGAAACAGTTGAGTTACAGCAAATATTAACTATCGAGTTGTGAGATTTACAAGTGGGAATTTCGAAATTGAACAATTAATGAATAGAAGAAAAGGTAGACTGATTTGGGTGGGAGTTTAAAATTTAGCTTTTCTTATCAGGAGAAATTGACTATTTAAATGCATGCATGTTCATGTGCGCTCGTGTATTGTTTAATTTTATGCAGTGATTAATTATCTATTTTGGTTTTAAAATAGTGTGCACTTATCTCATACAATTATATTGGGTCCAGGCGTCTTATCAGTCACATTTTGTATTCACTGATAACAATGATTCATATTCCAAATAATTAAATATTTTGACTATGTTTAAAATACAATTATCATATCTGCAATAAATATCTAAATATTTTACTTCTCAAAAAAGAAATCACAGGTCTATCTAAATTCTGAGCTTCTCCATAACATCTTCTTGACAATTTTGGCCCTCTTGTTGCTCACAACGCTCCGTAGGAGGTACTGCCGCTTAGTTTAAGAGCTACTTGTGTAAACCATTATATGATAATGTAAGATTTCGTTTATTTGGCAGGGACTTCGTGGGAAAAGACGAGATCAACACGTGATTCGATGTACATAATTTCCTTTGAAGTGATTTCAAAATTAATAATCCGTACGGCCATTAGGGAAAAAAATCGAATATTTCACAGACGCCTAGTGGATAATGGGATGTTAGTTATTTAATGTACAGGCTAAATTTGACGACTTTATGTCTCTTTCTTTTTCGGGAAGATGTTGATGTATTGGTGAACAGTCGAATTAAAGTTGTAGTTGGAAAAAATAAGTTGACATGAAGGACTGGAATCCATTCGAATGCTGGAGAAGACAAGAGTTACTTGTATCATGATGATTCGTGCCACGTTTCAAAATGCGACACCATGACTGCTGCTCAATATTCTGTGAAAACTGTAAAAGCTGTAAGACCTTTACAGCTACATAGACAGCTGCAACGGAAACTACGACATCCGCGACCAGCTGGAAGGTAATGGTCTTTGAATGTGTCTCCGGAGAGGGTAACGTCATGCCGCAACACATTGCTGCAACACATTTTTCAACAAGGGCCTTAGGCTCAATTCAGATGGCTATGTGAAACTGATGGAAACTATGGTGAATCCCTGGCTGGAGAGAATTGCTACTGGAAGACCATATGTGTGGCAGCAAGATTCGCCTCCTTACCAAACCTCCGAAAAGTATCAATAGCGGTTGTCAAAGAATTTCTACGATCCTCAACCCCAATGTTTGGCCTCCTAATACCCCCAATTGTAATTCATGGATTACCATGTGTGGGGTATGGTTGAGAAAGACATCAACCGCCCTGCCTGCAACACCATGGCTGAGTTGGTGGTCAAAATCAAATACGTATTCGAAGATCTTTCCAAGACACAGAAAAGAACGACTGCGCCATTTCCGGAACAGTCTTGAGACCGTAGTATAAGCTGAGGGAAGCTACTTCGAGTAAACTGTTATTTCCCACTTATAACCAAGTTGATATTTTTTTATTTGTCCATTTCTATTTTGGATAACTACAGAGATGGATACTTAGCTGTTGTAACTAGAGAAATACAGTTTTCAGAGACATACAAAAACAATATATAAGTCATCGAATTTTTTGTTTCCTTATCCCATAGTTGTTCTCAGTTATTTTTATGTTCCATGCATTAAGATATTTTTATGTTCCATGCATTAAATATGCTAACACACTCTTACAATTCGCTATTGAGGTAGTTAAATTTACATATTTCTGTATCTGTTTTTTTTTTTTTTTTCAAACATCACCTTTGATGATACAATCGTCTTTAGTTTCACATTCTTAATGACAAAATACCTATTTCTTTTCTTCCCACAAAGGGCTAAACACAGAGGGAACAAACAAGGACAGACAAACGGATTAAGCCGATTATATCGACCCCAGTGCGTAACTGGTACTTATTTAATCGACCCCGAAATGATGAAAGCCAAAGTCGACCACGGCGGAATTTGAACTCAGAACGTAGCGGTATGCGAAATACCTATTTCTTTACTACCTACAAGGGGCTAAGCATAGAGGAGACAAACAAGATTAGACAAAGAGATTAAGTCAATTACATCGACCCCAGTGCGTAACTAGTACTTAATTTATCGACCCCAGTGCGTAACTAGTACTTAATTTATCGACCCCCGAAAGGGATGAAAGGCAAAGTCGACCTCGGCGGAATTTGAACTCAGAGCGTAACGGCAGACGAAATACTGCTAAGCATTTTGCCTAGTGTGCTATCGATTCTACCAGCTAGCCCCTTAGTAATTCTGCCAGCTCTTTGCATATCTATTTACACATTAACATTGGTTTCAGAGTTTGGTACATGGCCAACAATTTCGGGAAAAAATTACATCGACCCCACTACTCAACTTTTATTAACCCACAAAATATGGAAGACGACTTCGGCGGAATTTGAACAAAGAACGTAAAGACGGACGAAATACCTATTTCTATTTCTTTACTACCCACAAGGAGCTAAACACAGAGAGGACAAACAAGGACAGTCAAACGGATTAAGTCGATTATATCGACCCTAGTGTGTAACTGGTACTCAATTTATCGACCCCGAAATGATGAAAGCCAAAGTCGACCTCGGCGGAATTTGAACTTAGGACGCAGCGGCGGACGAAATACCACAAAGCATTTTGCCCAACGTGCTATCGATTCTAGCAGCTCGCCACCTTAATTACACATTAATATTGATTTCAAATTTTGGCACAAGACTAGCAGTTTTGAAGGAGGGGGTAAGTCGATTACATCGGCTCCAGTGCTCGAATGGTACTTCTTTTATCGACCCTGCAAGGATGAAAGGCAAAGTCGACCTCGGTGGAATTTGAACTCAGAGCGTAAAGACGGATAAAATGCCGCTAAGCATTTTGTCCGACGTGCTAACGATTCTGCCAGCTTACCGCCTTAACGGATGTTCAGATATTGCGAAGCCTTTTGTAGGTAAAACAAGGCGAAACGACTTTTTATTAGTCAAGTAATTCTGGAAAAAATCTCTGTCTTAACGGAGCTCTGCAAATGCGTGAGTCCACGACAAACAAAAACAATTTAGATACAAAGTTAATAATAATTACAAGATATTTATTTTTAAAATTAATGCAGAAATTCATTTGGTGCTGTCTGCACACCCAGCAAGTGATAGCCCATTGGTTACTTTGCATTAGAGCATCTCGCATGCCTTCCCGTTTCTCTCAATTCTCACAGGTGTTTTGTGCACCCAAATGAACAGTTAGCATCTGCGTGGATTGAAATTGTTTTGATATACTATTAATTTAACCAAATTCTTTTTTATTTGTGTCTATCTTATATACTTTTCTTATTTAGTTTTCTAACACATCTCAACAATATCTCCGCATAATTTACATATTCTTTTATGAGGCACTGTTTACAGTGTTACGAACGACTGTAAGTAACATGTTTCTGTTGTTGTTCTGAGAAGAAGGCTGCTCCTTACATTTTTGACTGCTTACCCTTCTTTTTCGGGTTTTTTTCTCTCCGTTTTTGATTCGGCTATAAAAAAAAAAGAATCAAAGCAATATCTTTTACCGAAATTGCTGAAGACATAGTTACAGTTTCAATGTACGATTATCGAAAGATAAACATGATTACCATATTTCCGTCTTTCATTTAATTTTTAAAAATTTAAAGCATTTAATAAAACAATTTTGTCAGTAATGCACTGGTGTTTGGAACATAAATTAACATGAAATTTCGACGAAAGGCTTTAATTTAGATCACTTAAACAGTTGAAGTTGGTAACATAGAACCAGAAGGAGCGGTTTCATACGGTTCGGTTTCAAAACCTGCTATGCTACTCAAATCCCAGAATCTAATAAATACCGATAGTGCACAGAAAAGATTCCGGATCTTTTCGGTTTGAACGGCAGTTTTTTCTAGCGGTGTCATATGAAATTGTCACCCATAGTTATGACCCAAGTATCGACCTATTGCATTTCAATCTATTTTAGGGTTAGGATTAGAGTTAGGGTTAGTTAGGGTTAGTTAGGGTTAGGGTTAGGGGTGGGGGAAGGGTATCTTTTTTTCTTCAGAAATGTAAATAAACCCAATCTGTTTCTTAAACGAGGGACATTTTCATAGGGCACAGAATGTTTTCACCCCAATAGATGTCATTGATTGGTTGAAATTGCAGAAATTGAAGAAAAACAACAACAAATATCTTACAAACTATAGAATTTTCTCAATAAAGCCAAGAGAAAAATATGTTTTATAAACACATTCTACCAGTATACGAAGTTTAAAAGTGTTTAGTTACGTGGAAATTATTTTTAAAAACTGCCGTTCAAACCGGAAAGATCCAAGATTCCCTCAATCATTTCCTTCCATTCCAACGTTGGTTTTGAGTCCAGTTACAATCAAAAATGTTAGAGGCAGCTGTGATAAGTGGTATGAAGCAAAGAATTGAGGCTTAGATGCAGTTTCGATCCTTGATCGAATCCATTTCATTTCAATTACGGCTGCTACAATAATGTTTTTTTTTATTCTTCTCTCCTTTACAAATATAGAATCTCATGTTCAGCTATTGATATTTAACAAACAATAACGTTGACCATTGAATATGTCGCTAATGTAATGGAACATTTTTTTTTTTATTAATTTAAAAAAGATATATCGAAGATACTAGCCCCATGAAACACAAAAGAAAAGATAGTATGATTTTTTTCATAAGCTGTGATACAGAATACAGTCAACAGTTCTTTCTCTCTCTTTTAGTGAAAAGAGGTGTAAGTGAATGCGAGATCAGAAATATAAGTTCTCTAAATCGAATCAAAATGTGAAGGTTTCTGTGAATTTGTTTGTGTTGCCTTATGGTAAATAAGCTTGTGAGAGTTAGGGCGCTTATGTGCTAATGAATTCTAAGCTGGTCAACTGATACCGTGATACAGAGAGAGAGGGTGTGTGTGTGTAAGAGAGAGAGAGAGAGAGAGAGAGAGAGAGAACGTGTATGCATGTTCAAATTTCACAGGCTGACATTTACCAGCTCTTTGATTAAAGAGTTGGAAAGAGAGAGAGCGTGAGACAGAGTGTGTATGCACGTTAAAACAATAACCCGAGTAAATCTTACTACTGGTTAAGACACCCAACTTCTCTTCGATTAATTCTCGATAAAATAAAGTACTAATTGGCGTCGATGTAATCGACTTACCCAAACCTCAAAATTGATGGTCTTGTGCCAAAACTTGGTACTAATATTTGAACATCCATTCCCTTACCCTGGTATAGAACAAAAAAAAGAATATAAGTAAACTAAAAACATTGGTTTTTAGTTTACATATATTTTTGAACGATAACAATTTGTATTGTTGTTCTGGTGATAAGTAACAGAAAGAGTTTCTTGCATTAATAGGATTACTTGTAAAGGTGGAAGTAGTAGTAGTAGTAGCAGCAGCAGCAGCAACAGCAGCGGTTTCAAAATAACTCTAAATAATTGCCGCCCTCCTCATTAAAAATATTTTAAAATATGAAAGCATATAAAGATTAAACAGTGAGAAAATCGAAAAAGATTTTCACGCATAAATATTTACAGTCGCACAATGGTTGACACAAACAGAAATGGCTTTGTAAACAGATTGAAAAGGACAAAAATGTAGAGTATGAGCACCAACAATAATATCAATAAGTGTTTGCTGAAAAGGTTGATAATATGGAGTTCCTCAATGAGGGCCAGGAAAGGACACGCAATGGCCGGTATGTGTCAAAAAAGACAATGCCACCAGGTACAGAGAATTTATCCAAGAAAGGTCGAGAAAGACAGTAACATAGCTTGTGGTGTGAATAACAAGAAGGTTTTCATATGCCCTGGAAGAAGGAGTTTGTTGGAAATGTGTTCCCTAAACTAAAGCGGGGTTTGTTGGAAGTGTGTGCTTGTTCTTTAGTAGAGGAAACAAAGCTGGCCGCTACGCACCTTTCTTACAGAGTACTGCCGTAATACATAGAGAAAAAGAAGCAAGAAATGTAGTCAAAAGTACTGATATTAGGCTTTTGCTTGTTATAAACAAGCACACAGTAAGTTGTGTACTCGGAGGTAACCCACAACATGGGGCCAAGTGGAATCTATACAAGCTTCCAGGTCTTGGTTATCACCGAAGAGTACAGTTTTTTTCGGAGTTATACTCCATAAAGGGAGCGGAGATAAGGTTAATCAAATTGCGTTGGTGCTGAATAAAATGTCGAGTTGATATACAGAATAGCATAAAAGTCACGCACCACCCTAAAAGCTGTTTATATAGGAAATACAATAATCTTTTATCTTACTTACGTAACATTCATTATCACAAAATCGTTAACTCACAAAAAAATACACGGTTAGAATAATTGTTCAGATTGATTTCTCTCACACTCATTAGATTTCTGAAAACGAAACCAAAGAGAACTTTATACATTATTCAACACTACAGTGTCAATCTTTGCACATTGAATTCATATGTTTTCTTTTAATTCTTCAACACTTCTTGGACAACTTGTATTGACATTTAAGATATCCTATAGGAAAAAATCAAGGCAAGTTAGGTCTGGGGACATCACAAGCCAAGACACAGGGCTTCGTTTGCCAATCCATCAATTGGCGAAATTAACATTAAAAAAAATTTTGACATGACTTTAAAATTTTAAAAAATCCTCATTTATTGCATGTTCTTACAAAAAATAACAAATATGAAAATGTTATGTCAAGTGTTATTTTACTCGTGCGCGACCTTTGCGCAACAAACACTACTCGGTGATCTTCTGCTCATTAGAAAAGGAAAAATGAAATAAAGAAGGTGGGTAGCAAAGAGCAGTAAGGAACAATGATTGCAGTCCCTGATATACCTGTGACAGAAAAGAAGAACATCGCTGCTGTTGCTACTGCTAGAACAGCACGTATCGTTGGAACTCTGAAACAAACGGAATCGTTTCTTATTCAAAACCACTGGCACCAAGAGCCGATGAAGCAGGATATGAAAAAGCTGGGACTATCCTCCTCAATTTGGGAGTTTTTCAGGAATTCTAAGTAGTAGTTCCTCACCATTGTTTTATGGTGGTAGTCAGGATGAAGCTTGGAGAAATATAAGAGAATAATAAATGGATGGTGATGGTTTCTTCGAGGAAAAGCGGCACAAAAATACAAAAAGATGTCTACGCTAAACTTGAAGTCGAATGGTTTCACGAGGTAACAGAAAGACCAACCACTAGCCATCCACTATTATCACCACAACTACTACAGTCACCATAACCACAATAACAACAACAAAATTTTAAAAAAGCACAGAAACAAAATCACAAAAGAAAGAACAAAAGGTAAAACAAATGCAATAAAAAACAAAAGAAACACGCTGCCGTAAACACAAAACTTGTTCCACTCCATAAGATTTAAGCAGTCCGAAAGAGAAACAGTGATTTGGGTGAATAGATAACAAATGACAAAAGCATACATACCAAAGGGTTGAGTTTCGAAAAACTTACTTACAAAATACGTACGTAAAAAAACAAAAGGACTGCAACAAAAGCTACTCAGACAGTCTCACGCTCTACATGACGCACCTTAGAACTATTTCATAAAAACTGCATTATATCATTTTAGAGAGGTCTCTCAATTATCAGACTTCCACTAACGAAAAGACCAGATCATGTGGCTTTCTTCATGACAAACTAAATCTAAGTAACAGTTTCTTTTTGTCTGTTCTTGAACCAACATAACTGTACTCAGAGTAGGATGTGTCAATATACGTTGGGTGGAGTAGGCTTGGAAGCAAAGTTGTTTGCTCGACGAACTTAGCTATATAAATTTTCAGGATACACCCACTCGCACCAATTTCACACGGATACGAAATATACACATCATCTGGTTGGCCAGACTTGCTTGCTAAAGTGACAGTGGCAGTTTGAAAATGCTTCGATCGAGAGGTAGGGACGAACTTCCTGGACGCAGACAGAAAATTGGTGGTGATAAAAACTACCACCACCACTACTACTACTACTACCCTCCACACCTGCACCACCACAACCATAATCATCACCAATACCACTGAGTACGCACGACTAACGTCAATGGCACGAAAACTTTAATCTTGAGGAAATAATCCAGTTTATCAAAACACAATTATAAGCGTACATCGGTACACACATACGTCATATAAATATGCGACCATGTTTATGGATGTCACACACTCACTCACCTGCACATACATTAAAGTACACATGTACTTATATTTGTACTCATACTCACGCGTGTGCAAACACATATGTATGCGCACATATACGCATATGTATCTATGTACGCGCAGACAAATGAATATATGAAAATGATATATGTGTAATTGTTTGTGTATGAGTATGCGCGTGAGTGTACGTAACCAGGTATGGAAATATACTTACATATATACGTATGTGTATTATATACATATATGTATAATACGTATATACAAACATATATACACTTATACATATATACATACATGCATATATACATATATATAAATGTGTGTGTATGTGGGTGTGTAAACCGAGCGTCTTCCTTCTTAATGTTCCTTGTTTATGTTTAGATATATACACACTGTTTTGTTATTGTCACTCTAGTTAGCATTATACAGTAGCGAAGTTATTATTTTATGTCTGATAG
This sequence comes from Octopus sinensis, assembly GCF_006345805.1. NCBI lineage: Eukaryota > Metazoa > Mollusca > Cephalopoda > Octopoda > Octopodidae > Octopus > Octopus sinensis. The sequence goes on along the minus strand of NC_042997.1, from coordinate 93,111,632 downwards.
CTGTCAACAATGGCGTGTGCGGTACTGTTTTCATCGGTGGTGACGGCTCAGCTAAATGGCGCCTTATCTGTTTTACATTCGGCCATTTTGGTCTTCTAACGGAGAAGACACATTCCGCGAATAGCACCCATAATCATTTATGTTGTTGTTTTGTTTTTCCCCAGCTCAACCATGAACAAGTTAACCTATAATGAATGAACTCCAGCCGTGCCCAATCCGTTTTGTTAGAAGTAGTTTTCGAAAAAATATGTCACCTATTTCGAGCAGAACGAACAAGCTGCAGCCGTTGATTGTTATGACTGCTGTACAATAATAAATAAAATGAATAAAGAAAAAAATAAAAGTATACTGTCAATTGTTGTTTTAAAAGCTAAGGCCAACATTTCAGTCGACAGATATTTTATTGACCTTCGAAAGGATGAAAGGCGAAGTGGACTTCTGCGTTAGTTGAACTCACAACTAAATACTTCCCATTACGTTTTACCGATTCTACGAATACAATAAACAAGTGAACTACAACAGACCGTAACAGTAAGAGGTCGTTAGGCAATCACATTGTTCTGGGTTCAATTCTACAGCGGCACCTCAGTCAGGTGTCTTCTATTAAACTCTATCTATGTAAATCCAAGTCACGTGATTGAAATTACTTGAACGGAAGCTGCACAGATGCACACCGGATAAATCGTTTTATTGTTTTCAAGTGGTACATTTAATCTGCTGTCTGGTTTTATCACCACCATTTGAAAGAAAAGTTGATAAATATGGAGACCTGAGAATTGAGATCGCTAAGACGTGGCAGCGACGAGAGTCGAACATAAAGGTTTGTCATCGGAGCATTGGGCTCAATACCACCCAATCTGAAAAAAAAAACATCTGAAAATACCACCCAATCTGAAAAAAAAAACATCTGAAAATCTTAGAGATACCCTACAGTCTAGATGTATTGCAAAATTTGCTATTACTTGGAACTGCACGCACATTGCCTAAAGTACTGTGTATCTGAAGTACTTGTTGTGCCTTAACAAACAGTACAAAGCCCCAGTAGACACAATATCTTCAATCAACAACCTCATGATATTGTATACTGTGCGACGTCTATAATAAAAATGATAATAATAATGATGACGATGATGATGATGATGATGATGATGATGTTTTCAAATTTTGGTACAAAACCAGCAAATCCAGAGAAGGGGTTAAGTCGATTGCATCGGCCCCACTCCTCAGCTGGTAGATATTTCAACGACCCCGAAAGGGGTCCGCCGACGTCTGTTCTGTCTTTAATGCTTTCAGTGTCGATAAGATAAGTACCAGTTGAATACTGTGGTCGATGTAATCGACTAACCCTCGTCCTCAACATTTCTGGCCTTGTGCCAAATTTTAAAACTATTATTGTTATTATTGTTGTTGCTAACTTCGTATGCATGTGTGTGTGAGTGTGTGTGTTTTTTTTACATTTTTTACCTTATTTTTATGAGTTAATCCGAGGAAGAGGAGTTGTACCCATCTGTTTGTAGAAACGTTTCAGGATAAGAGCGTTGATGCGGCTGACACTAGGTCAATGCTTGCAGAAAGAAACAAAAGAGAAGAAAATAGAAAATAAAGGTGGGCAATGAGGCATTTGGTCCAAATGCTTGCAATAGAATAGATTCCACCGAAAACCACAAAAGTCGAAGTGGATGTGTTAAACCGGAATTGGTGAACTTGAATCTAATGCTTCCTAAAACAATAAAAAAAAAAGATAATGGTATGTTAGCGTATGGATGTGCTAAATAGATAGTTAACAAAAAGTGGTGGAATTTCAGCATACATTAGCCAGAACGGATCTGAGCTTTAGCAGATTATGTAAAAAGAATCGTATAAAATATTTACACCTATTTATTGGCGCAAATATAGAGAACACCTATTTATTTATTGGCGCAAATATAGAGAAATACTGACAAATTAGATTTTCTAAGACTCCAATTGCATCTCAATATGATAGAGATAAAATTATTAGCATAATATTAAAAAGTCATTTTGTTTTTCTTTTCGTCAGCTAGCATGGGAAGCAGCACCCACTGCATTGTGTCTTGTTGAAGATCATCCATGAAAATGCGATCTTGCTGTATCAGCAAAATACTTTAGCTTTCTATATTTACTCCCTTATTCAATTGTTATCACCGACAAGTTAAAGTGATTTGTTTTTCCACTGACAAATCTGAGTAAGGTGAACTGCATATGAAGTTGTTTCCTGTCTGTTTCTTGTGTACCTACGATAAAAAAAAGTAAAATCTTAGACATCAAGTAATGTTATTTTTTTTTTTTTTTTTTGCACGTACCTAAATATTTAAGAACTCTTAGGGAAATGGATCGAAAATCGGCTGGGTACTGGAAAGTATTAGAACCTTTAAGTTCTCAGTTCAAGTTTCATTGATGCTTGCTTTGTCTTTCATTTTTCGGTGGTCAATATAATAAGTGTGAAGGTGGCGAGCTGGCAGAAACGTTAGCACGCCGGGCGAAATGCTTAGCAGTATTTCGTCTGCCGCTACGTTCTGAGTTCAAATTCCGCCGAGGTCGACTTTGCCTTTCATCCTTTTGGGGTCGATTAAATAAGTACCAGTTACGCACTGGGATCGATGTAATCGACTTAATCCGTTTGTCTGTCCTTGTTTGTCCCCTCTGTGTTTAGCTCCTTGTGTGTAGTAAAGAAATAGGTATTATGTTCGTCTCAGTTTCTGATCTTAAATTCCGCTCCCGAAATTGTTGGCCTTATGCCAAAATTTGAACTCAATATAAATAAATGCGAACGGGTGACAATGTATGGAATCTTCTTATCATCAATATTCTTTCATTTTCATCAACTATTTCACTGTCGTGAAGATGACGTTTCAGACATATTTTATATTTTAATAGTTTCTTTTTTATTATGGCAAACTTGTTGACTGAGATTGTTGACACAATTCGCAATGTTTTTATTAATATTTTTACATAAAAAAAGGCGGCGAATTAGCGGAATTGTTACAGAGCTGAGGAAAAAAATTCTTAATGGCATTTCGCCTGTCTTTCGGGATCGATAAAATAAATATCAGTTGAACACTGAGGTCGATGTAATTAATTTAATTCCTCCACCGAAACAATAACAACGGTTTCAATTTTGGCACAAAACTAACAATTTTAGGAGACGGGTTAAGTCGATTACACCGACCCCAGTGCTCAGAAAGATAAAGTTGACCTCAGAAGAAATGCCACAATGCATTTTGTCCGGTGGATTAACGATTCTTATTTCTTTATTGGCCACAAGGGGCTTAAACATAGAGGGGACAAAAACGACAGACAAAAGGATTAAGTCAATTACACCGACCCTAGTGCGTAACTGGTACTTAATTTATCGACCCCGAAAGGATGAAAGGCAAAGTCGACCTCGGCGGAATTTGAACTCGGAACGTAGCGGCAGACGAAATACTGCTAAGCAATTCGCCCGGTGTGCTAACGATTCTGCCAGCTCGCCGCCTTAGCGCTAACAGTAATAACGGTTTCAAATTTTAGCACAAGGTCAGCAATTCTGGAGAGAGGTTAAGTCGATTACATCGATTCCAGAGCTCAAGTGGTACTTATTCTATTGACCCCGAAAGGATGAAAGTCGACCTCGGTGGAATTTGAACTCAGAACGTAAAGCCGGGCGACGAAATGCTGCCAAGCGTTTTGTCTAGCGTGCTAACAATTCTGCCAGCTCGCTGCCTTAACACTAAAAATAACAATGCAGATTTGAAAGGAGAAGTGGGGTTAGTCAACACTACCTACTTCGGTACTTGCGAATAAAATTTCCTACCAGAGTTTCATGGAATTATGGAGCTGGTTTCCGGGGTTCTCAGGTCCTCCCTAGACGGAATGCCTATCCACCTCAGGATTATTCGGTTTTGCCAGCTGAGTGGACTGGAGCAACGTGAAATGAAGTGTCTTGCTGAAGAACACAACGCAACGCTTAATTGAGAAATCGAAGCCGCAATCTCGCGATCATTAAGCCACACGTTTCCACTTCAGCACTTGACCAGTACTTTATTTTAACAACTTCGAAAATTTGATCTCAGAGTACCGTAAGGAACCGCAATAAACACTGCGAAGCATTTTGCTGACGCTGTCACAATTCGGCGAAACCACCCACTTTGTTATAAAAGTAGATGGATCAAATTATCAAATAAAGATAATATTTGTAAAACAGAGAATTTCCACTGATAGCACTAGTTATAATGTTTATGGTTGATGCCAAAGATCTTGAAGTAATTTCAGCTCCTAGCAAATTAAGCAAAAGTTTCGATTCTCGGTTGATGAAAATTTACTTTGCTTCTTCTGCTAATGCTTTAAAAAAAAAGCCTCAGTGTTACAAACTCTCATTTCGCCCCTAAATAGAGTTCAAATTAAGTTTATTACCATTACAAATACACATTCACACGCACGCACATTTACACTCTCTCTCACTCATACACACATACACACACTGTAGTAGATCGGCTCCTAAGTAGAAGGAAGATAAACAATTGCAGTAGTAATATCAATTAACATGTTACAATTAACTTACAATAACATAGTTACATTGACAAATATAAACAGACACACACACACTCACACGGACATATATACTCGCAAACACATACACATACACATACGCACCCACAAACCAGTAATTGCCATTAATAGCTGAAAGGGATATTTAACTGTGATTGTTCAGTAGAAAAAACAAAACAAATGTGTTCTCCAGAAATGCCTGTGTATAAAACATTTAATTACAAATCAAAGCTCAACGCTCGACCAACTAGAAAAGGCAACCAAATTTCCCTCAAATCACACGCTACCCGTGTACCCGGATGATACAATCCGGGATACTCTTTAAAAAATGTGATAGTTACGGCTTGAAGGTTTTTTATCATAGGTTTACTCGATGTCAGTTGATCTGGAGCTATACAAGAACAAAAATAACGAACTCAACCGACACTTTAAGTAAACAACACATGGACGAGCAGGTGATTACAGCGTCATGATGTTGTCTATACACTGCTCTCCAGGCGTCCCGGTGAAATTGATTCGCTGAAAGGTGAGATCCGCTAATTTAATTCATAATCGCACATAGCTCAATCTACAGAGCATTCCAGTAAACTATGATACAAATGCTATATTATATTGATTTCAAATTTTGGCACAAGCCAGCGAGTTCGAGGTAGGAGGTAAGTCGATTACATTGACTCCAACGGCCCCGAAAAAATGAAACGCGGAGTCGACTTCGGTGGTTTTTGGATTCAGAACGTAAAGCTGGACGAAACCCGCTAAGCATTTTGCCCGGCGTGCTAACGATTCTTCCATTTAGTCGCCTTTATGCTATATTATATTGCAGTATGATTAGCAAAACTCATGATTAGCAAAACTGGTAGAGTATTCAATGGAATGTCTTGAATACCTAGTTATGTTACTTTACGTTTTGAGTCTGCATCTCAACAAGGTCGACTTCTTACGACACAGCCACGCCTGCGCCTATTCCCGTATATATTTTCATGGGTGTCATGAACAGTGAGCGAGGTGAACAGTGAGAATCAAAATGATATCTTGCATGGTCATTCATGATACGTTCCTGCAGATTCGAACGCAAATATATTACTGTTGTGTTTTGACATAGGAGAATTACTTTTCCTTTCACATAAAAGGTTGGCCAATATCAACACTTATAAGTAAATATTTTGCTTGAAGTTATAGAGAAGAGCCACAAAATCTTGTTAGATTCATTAGGCCGAGGTAACTTTGGCTGACGAGACACAAGGATATCAGATCATCGGGTATCCCAGAGTTCCCTTACTCTAATGAATCAAGTTTGTTATGAACACATATCCGTCTGAAAGTTGTTTTCTAATGGCGAAACACAACAGCAGTTAGCATATTCACTTTAGAATTTTCTGGAACATATTGATTTCAAATTTTGGCCCAAAGCCAACTATTCCGAAGAGGGGGTAAGTCCCAGAAGTCGGCCTCAGCGTAATTTGAACACAAACCGTCAAGACGGACGAAATGCCGCTAAGCACTTTGCTCAGCGTGCCAACAATTCTGCCAGCTCGCTACCTTCACTCTGCATTTTGATTTTCACTATTCACCATGCACATGACCATCTATAATAGATCACACTTGATCATAATATAATATAATAATAATATATAATATATAATATATATAATATAATATATAAATAATATAATAATATTCTCCATTCCGTGTTCACTTGTTCAAACAACTGTGAATTTCAAATCCTTCAGTAGGGTCTCTTCTGGTAGTATTTGGTTGAGATTCGCTTTATAAGGGATCTTTTCCTTCCTTTTGCAATTCGAATTTCTCTTGTTTGAAAATCTTGTCCAGTTTGATATCTTCTCCATCATATGTAGTTGAGATGGCCCTACTGCTTAATTAGTCGCTAGTTCTTGAAACAAGGTATGAGGTTACTTAGACTGTCATCTTCGGTCTGTACCCACTCATGTTATGGAGACTGGGGCCTATTACTATTGTTACTGTTTCCATTGCCTTCCTTTCTTTTCTTCTTCAGTTCTTCTTGGCAAAAAGACCTTAAGCGGCCTTTGCTTTCACAAGTGTATCAGTTAGGCTTTTACTTTGTATCACTAATCTCATAACCTTTGTTTCTGCACTCGCAACTTGTGTGCTCATGTAATTTATAAATCATCAATCCCTCGTGATAACTTTTGTCTCTCACCACCTCTGATCACCCAACCAAACTTTGAGAGAAACCTGACAACAAACCAAGAGCCAATATCATTGCCGACATCCCAGTCGGTAATTCTTGTATTTCTCTGCTTCAAATATCGGAGCAAGGGATATGGACATTTCTCAATATCTCGACTGTTTTCGGAGCTGAGTTTTAGTCAAAAACAAAACAAAAAAAAAGCCAAAAAAATTACAGATGGCTCTATAGGTCTAAAATGCTTAATGGAGATTTTTCACCACACATCGGTTTGGTCTTTTTTAATTTCTATGTTAGAGGTGTTGTGAAATTCCATTTCACCCCATTTTTTTTCTTTTCTAGCTCTGGTATGTAGCCATTAGACAGAGAGTTGCTGCTCTTCTTGATGCGTTTTCCCTACATTTTCTCTTAGAAAAGATTTATATTCATAAATTCTGTAGTACTCTCAATATCAGTGAGGTACCACTAGAATTCGATGTAGTAAGAATGTTTTCTTTTGGTGAAGAGTGTCAGTGATGTTGTGCTTATTGAAAACACGACTACTGCTCGAGGCACTGAGACCAGCGTTTTCGGTCGTTAGAATAATATTATTTTCTCTTAGTTCATACTAAAGACTAAAGTTATATTGCACAAATAAATTGATAATTTTATTTTCGTTTTATGTTTTCAAATTGTGGTGCTTTGTTTATTGCCACTTTGGATTCCGAACGCAACGTGTCTATGAAAAGACACCAATTTAACATGAATGTGTGAAGACGAAAAATAAATAGCATGCAAAAAGAAAAAAGGATTGACAGTGTGCCTACCTCCCTGATAATCAATAAAGAGTAGATTCCATATGTCCAAATGAACATTGTGGTTGTAATTAATTCTAAGAAAAAATGTTCATTAGCCTTGATTCAAAATAATTCACCAAATTACCAGAGCGAGTGGGGACACGTCCACACAATGCAACTCATAATAATAATAATAATAATAATAATAATAATAATAATAATAATAATAATAATAATAATTTTCTATTTATTAGCTAGAAGGGTTCAGAGAGATACAAAAAATGCAACGTATTTTGATAAGGGGGCTTACAAAGACTGTGTGAGAAGTGAAAGACATAAAAAATATTAAATAAATGTAAAATTTATAACAAAACTACACAAATATTTACACGGAAAGAAAGATTATAATGAACCGCACAATAAGGAAAACAAGGTACCCCATATTCCTGATTAAGTAACCTTTCTGATGCTTTTTTGCATTGTTCATAGATGTAGATCACAGAACCTTCTGTAAGGTGTCCCTTGGGAGAAATAGTCGGGAAACGAGGACCCACATCCTGTGGGTGACTGACATAACGCTTCATAATGTTTATCTGAAATGTATTGTTATTATATGTTGTTTAAAATGAGATTCCATTTCCTTTCCGGTCCGTACTTTCATTGGAAATTACTAGTGAATTTCTTATTAAGTGGCTTATTAGATCTGCATTAGTCTTGTGAAAGGTTGTGAATTTCATTTCATTTAGTTCGCGCAAGAGATGGCCTCATCTCTGTATAAAGGGAGTTCTTCATCGGCGGAGAATATCTCCTTTTCATAATGTCACCTTTTCACACTTTGTATTTTTTAAATATTGTTTTCTTAAGTTCTTTTTCCGTTTTTCCGAAGAAATTTACTTATCTCCTTCAGCCCTCGTTAAGTGCCTATCTTGATATCTTGATATGTGGATAGGGTGGCATGCTTCCTCGTCTCTTAGTTCTAAATGTTGTTGGCTGCTGCTGCTGTTGAGTGTTATTCTCGTTCTCTTCGCCGATTGTAGATGAAAGAGAAGTTTCTTGGCTCTTGTGGTTCGCTCCTCGTAATGAAGACGGAGAAATTTGTTTTTTACTTTCCGATTCCGGAATTGTGTCTGGTGTCGCCTTAGAACCAACAGCTCCCAGGATTTTTTTCTTGTTGTTATTGTTTTATAGGTTTTCTTAGCAGAAAACCCTTAAATGGCTTTTGCTTCCACATGTAAAGCAGCTTGGCCCTTTGTATTGGTTACTGAGTTTTAAGGTTTTTCAGTACACTCTACCCGACACAGTTTTGATATTGTTTTTGTTTTTGATATTGGGGACTTTTGTACATGGTAACCCCACACGACCACATATCGATAAAAGTTACTTCAACATTGACCACCTTTCTATGTTGTGCTACGAAAATGACGGCCAGCCTAAGGTCAACATCGTCATCGGTGTCGCTTACGGTAACTCCTGTATTTCTTCGTTCCAAATATTTAGGACTAATTAATGGACGATTGTGTCTCTGACAATTAATCCCGTGCTGTTTAAAAGATGTCAGAGATGGCACTATACAGCCACCTCTCTCAGTAAAAGAGATTTTATTTAAAATATCTACCAGGACTGTTCCAAGTCTTTCTTTGAACAAGGTAAATTCCTGTGGCATTGGCAAACACGCAAACGTTATCTTCCTCTTCACGCGCATCTCTGTAATGGATTGTAGTAGACTGACGTTTCACTTGTGGGCAAAATGTTACCAAACTTTAACCCTTTCGGCAAAAATGTTTTCTATTTAGAGTTTGCTCAAAAAGAACGTTTGCAAAAGATTTCACTTTGTTATTCCTATTTTCCTCTAATGTAGTACGTACATGCATAATAATAATAATAATAATAATAATCATGATGATGATGATGATGATGATGATAACTGCCCTGATGCAGTACCAGGCACTGGCTCTCATGGCTTCTGATCTTTACTGATTGGAAATGTTGTCATGTACAATGTTTTGTCTTGGTGCATGTTTTGAGCATGTCCTTTGGTGGCTGACGATATGTGCTTCGCTGATCACGAGGAGAAGTAGTGGTGGAACATCATAGCCATGTTTTGAGAGGAAAATCTTTGAAGTTTGAATAATTCACCTCTGAAAACATGGTAGTTTGGTTCAACATCCTTAAACAACCCTTATTCAAGGACCATTTGAGCGGGATGGGCTACTCGACCTGAGCAAAATTTTAACTGGGGCCCTCACCTGCAAAGCCATGCGTTGTTTATCTTGATATGAGATCACTATGTGGGGCATATATGGTTGCGATGCATGTACTTGGTGTACCCTTATTAGACGGGTAGTCATGATGGGTATACTGGGCTTCGTATATTTTACTCCAGTGTCACTTATATGGCATGCACAGCTCTCTCAATAATAATAATAATAATAATAATAATAATAATAATAATAACAACAACAACAACAACAATAATAATAATAATAATAATAATAATAATAATAATAATAATAATAATATCAACAACAACAACAGTAACAACAACAAAAACGGCAACAATTGTTGTTTCTTTATTTACCTCAAAGGCGATGGATGTGAGGATGTTATAGATTCAGACTGCAAGCGCAAAACAAAAATGTTTAGTTTACTTTAAAATTTAACGAAAAATTGTGACAGAACACACACATAAGAAAATCCCAAGAAGTCAGTGGCCACTGATCATTGAACCTTACAGACTAAGTCAATGCCCTCTTCAAGATTCTGGATAGTTTTGTAATACATGGGTCGGTTTGAAGGTAGTGCAAAAGTGGATATAACTTTTATATTAGCTGATATAGGTCGATCAATTTGCACAGATTAGTTGAATGTTTCTTCCTGTATACAAAGTGCTAATTATGATATCCAGACCAAATGTAGGAGAAATTACGATAAACAGAAGTTTATATTATTATTTCTTACGTACGCTTCACCATTATGTTTGTGTGGAACTTAGTATTGGATGTTTCAAATGCAATTGAATGCTTAATCACAACGGATCATCAGGGAATACTTTATTGCACTACGTTACAGGATCCGTTGTGGTTAAGCATCCTGTTGTATTTAGAACACCCAGTGCCCAGTTCCAAACAACTACAATGCAGAGATGTACATAGGAACTAATATATATAATATATACAGTATTTTAATATTAACTAATATATATTCTCCAACATTTGCTCTGTATTTCATAACTAATAATACTCCTTAGTAGTTGCTTTAACTGCTCTACTGGAAACATACGGTAGATGATAATCTACAAGGAAGTCTAAACTTAGCAGTAGCAGTTGTTCATCTATTTGTACACGCAAGAAACACTACTAAGTACAAATGAATACCGTAAGCTTCATCACAAGCGATCCATCTGCGCCATCACTGAACTCAGCTTTCGAATCCTCTTTGGAAAAAATCCAGGTGTGTATAGTTGCACCTACTTTACAACCGTTTTCACTTGGTCTGCGCCATCAAATCGTTCACCCTTCAGCTGTTCTTCATCAGACTACACATGTGAAACCAGAGGGTGCCATACCTTTGCTGCATGGTGGATGGATGACCACTGACCAATCCAGCTTGCCGATTGCCTGAATTATTGGCAAAGATGTGTGTGATCTATTATCATATTAAATGTGGATCGTTTTCAGATTCTTGTTTGGTCACTTCCTTCATAAGTTTTTCCTAAGTTTTTTAAGTGTCTTATTCTACCGCTCGATATTTATGGTACAACACTCCAGAAAATGAAGGAGAATGACGACCGCCATCACAACTTTCCGTGCCGATCGCTGACTCTTGATCTTAAACCTAAAAGAGGTGTGACGCCATTCCAAGGGCTGAGCCTCCCTTTCTGGATCGTGAAGTTCTTCCAAGTTTTGTCCCTGTCACCAAATCAGAAAAAAAAGCAAAACATATCTTCATTGGTTTCAAAGTCTTCCTTCGGATCAGAACAGACTTTTACCATTTTCTCCTTCGTGTGTCAGCTGCCGTGGTACTCACCTTCCGATACCCAAAGTCTTACACCATCTTCCGTAATGCATTGTGACTACTGTTCAATTGTGCGACAAGCTCAGGGATTGTGAATCATCTGTCCACGCGAATTAATTCGTCCACTCGCTGGCGATTCATGTCAATGGTCACTGTTGATGGTCTTCCGCTACATGGTTTGTCTTCAGTACTGGTTTCCTCTTCTTTACACTTTTTCCACCATTTATACATATTTCTCTTGTCAAAGTTGTCTTCTCTGTAGACAACCTGCAGCTCTCCTTCGGCATTTTGCTTCCGCTCAGAACCCATTATTTGCTTGCACTAACGAACAAGAAGAAATATGCGTTATCATTTTATACTAAAAAAATACCGAGTATGACCTAAGTAGACTAAATTCTCGTGTTTTGTAGTTCTATTATAATCTGATATTTCGGACTTAAAATTATTGATATTCTCTATATATTCAAATGTACATTTAAAATTTATGAACAATTTACGAATATTTCACACAAGTGTTACTACCACCACCACCACCATATCCACCACCACCACCACCACCACCATTACCACAACGACTAACACTAAACAAGCAATAGCCACCAGCATCACTAACCAGCACCATCACCATGATTATTATCACAACCATCTTCTCTGACCCCTGCCATTTATTATTATAAAGACCAACGTTGGCAACACCACCACTTAAAATTTCTATACATTTTATACATTTATTATCAAAAAGAAATTAGAATGAAACAAATTTGAAGCACATTTACTAATTTCATCGTCAATACATTTATTATTAAAATTTATTATTTAATACATTTATTATTAAAAAGACATTCGAACGCGATACGTGTTTTTTACTTGTCTTGATAAGTATAACTTTTCTTGTTGTAGATCACAATATAAAGTGTAGATCACATACCAAAACAATTTCATGATACGTAGATCGTATATCAAAGTAGTACCTATTTCTTTATTACCCACAAGGGGCTAAACACAGAAGGGACAAACAAGGACAGACATAGGTATTAAGTCGATTATATCGACCCCAGTGCGTAACTGGTACTTAATTTATCGACCCCGAAAGTATGAAAGGCAAAGTCGATCTCGGCAGAATTTGAACTCAGAATGTAACGGCAGACGAAATACCGCAAAGCATTTCGCCCGGAGTGCTAGCGTTTCTGCAAGCTCACTGCCTTGTATATCAATGTAGTACCGATCCCTCTCTATACAAAAATATTATTTTCATATGTGTAGCATGATTCGTACATGTTTTACAGGTCTGAAAGTAAAGAGTAAAAAATGAAAACAAAAAAGAATACAAATAATGTTGGTCATAATAAAGTCGCACGCAGAAAAAAAAAACAAGTCACTTGCAAAGATAAGGACTGAATTTTAACAACATTCGTTGGCTATTTTGTTTTATTATTTTAATGCTGTCGAGTATTAACTTACAGATTTATTGCTCACAACATTGCTTTCTTACTTAGGAACAAAACATCATATTTCGAGAGAAGAATAGGCATTTGAGTTAATTTATACTTTCTTGGGGGTACAACTAGCGTTTCCATTTGTCTATTTATTGCTTTGAATTTAATTCTTTTTGTGCAAGTTCAAAGCTGTAAACTGATAATTAACATTATAGTTGTCGAATTTTAAATTTTATGTATGTACGTTATGTATGTAATGAGTAGGCTAACTTCAAGCATATTTTTACTGTAGTTACTACTACGGAGCTGTTATGTATGCCTAATAGCAAAAGATAATAGAAGCCACACGCGCGCGGGAAAAACATAGCCAGGGACTTGTGACTGAAAGGGTAGTCTTTTTGCTGGTTAACACTTAGGCGTAAATGCTTTCAGATTCAAACTTCTCCAAGAGATGGATTTCTTTTAGTTTTTCACTGATATATTGAGAAATTTGGGTTCCGCGCCCGCTTAAGTAAATATCTTTACTGCTCAGTCTTACCAAATTTATGCATTACATGAGTCTTGTATATATATATATACATATATATATATATATATATATATATTAACAATTAAGGAACGGCCATAATAGGCCATTCACCCACTAGAAATAACAGCCAAAGCTTCTACCGCAAAAAGATTAAATCCGTAAACAGGAGAAAATTAAAAAAACATTTACCCTGTAATTTCTTGTACGGTATACCGTTTCATCCTCTGTTTAATGCCATTAAACAGAGGATGAAACGGTATACCGTACAAGAAATTACAGGGTAAATGTTTTTTTAATTTTCTCCTGTTTACGGATTTAATCTTTTTGCGGTAGAAGCTTTGGCTGTTATTTCTAGTGGGTGAATGGCCTATTATGGCCGTTCCTTAATTGTTAATGTTGAACTTAAAAATGGTCTATGACTATTTAATTTTTTCCCACTGGGCCGCTGGTGGCAATAAAATTCTATAAAATTTTCCTTGCCACCCTATATTGATTAATTATATATATATATATATATATATTCTCAGCAGAATAATTAAGATTCAAATGAATTCCAATGAATTCAAACGAATATGGTACTTAACTTAGATGTACCAGAATTCTTTATGGTATTAACCATAAAGTTATGTGGGGTGATTATAACCAAGAAAAAAGCAACAAGAATGGATTAGTACTAATCCATTCTTGTTGCTTTTTTCTTGGTTATATTTATATATATATATATATATATTTATATATATATATATATATATATATATATAATAAATAAATATAAATATATATATATATATATATATTATATATATATATATATATATATATATATATATATATATATATTCTTTAGACTTTTACACGTTTCAATCATCTGACAGTAGCCATGCTGGAGCACCGCCTTAAAGGGTTTTAGTCGAAGAAATCGACCTCGGAACTTATTCTTTGTAAGCCTAGTACGTATATTAATAGTCTTTTTTGCCAAACCACTAAGTTACGGAGACATAAACACACCAACATCGGTTGTAAGCGATGGTGGGGGGGAGCACAGACACAAAAACACATACACATAAATACACGCGCACACACACATATATATACGATGGGCTCCTTTCAGTTTCCGTCTACCAAATCCACTCACAAGACTTTGGTCGGCTCGTCCCACGCAATGGGACAGAACTCGGAACCATGTGGTTGGGAAGCAAGCTTTGCGCGCGCACGTGTGTATCTGTGTCAGTCCTTTACAACTGGTGTTAGTGCGTTTACGTCTCCGTAACTTAGCGGCTTGGCAAAAGAGATCAGAAGAATAAGTACTTGGCTCGCAAAAAAAATAAGTAAGTAGGCTCGATTCATTCGACTAAAAATTCTTCAGGGTGATGCCCCAACATGGCCGCGGTCTAGTGACTGAAGCAAGTAAAAGATGAAAGATATTAACAGGAAGCTGTCTAATGATTTATTCTTTGATCTGATGCGTTATTGGCTGAACGACATGTTTCTAACGTATTGTTTTCGTTAGACTATACGTATCACCTCTCTGCTTGAGACAGCTTCTCAATCGATTTACAGCATGTGCACTGCAATCGGTGAGCTGGCAGATACGTTAGCACGCCGGGTGAAATGCTTTGAGGTATTTCGTCTGCCGTTACGTTCTGAGTTCAAATTCCACCGAGGTCGACTTTGCCTTTCATCCTTTCGGGGTCGATAAATTAAGTACCAGTTACGCACTGGGGCCGATGTAATCGACTTAATCCGTTTATCTGTCCTTGTTTGTCCCTTCTGTGTTTAGCCCCTTGTGGGTAATAAAGAAATAGGTATTTCGTCTGTCTTTACGTTCTGAGTTCAAATTCCGCCGAGGTCGAATTTGCCTTTCATCCTTTCGAGGTCGATAAATTAAGAACCAGTTGCTTACTGGGGACGATCTAATCACCCCAAATTTCGGGCCTTGTGCGTAGAGTAGAAAAGAATATGGCAGGCTGAAATGGACCCTTATTTCTCTTGCCTTTGTAATATCCTTCTAACATTTTTACATTCTCTATTATTCTTTACTGCTCTCTCTCTCTCTCTCTCTCTCTCTCCTCTCTCTCTCTCTCTCTCTCTCTCTATCTCTGTCTCTGTCTGTCTGTCTGTCTCTCTCTCTGTCTCTCTCTCTCTCTCTGCCTTTCATACGCCTTTCTAACGTCTGTATTAGGTATTCTGTGTGGTCTGTGTATTTTTGTACCTTCTGTGATACACACTCGTTTTGCAAAATGTGGTCCATTGCCTCTAGCTGACACTTCTCCGAAGTTTTCTTGTAAGGTAAGTAAAAACTAAACCCAAATGATGAAGAGCTATGAACTCAAAAGCGCCTAGGGCTAGCACTTAAGCTGTAAATCTTAAACCAGCAATAAGTCTTCCAGTCAACAGTTATTTGTAATGTTAATTTTTTACTGACATACTATTCCATACACGCGCAAACGCTCACACAAAAAAATACACTCACACCTGTGCGCGCATGCACCTACGTACACACATAGACATGCAGATATTCTTATCATTTATCGTCAGGTACTTATGGTACTTATTCTATCGGTATCCTTTGCCGAGACACTGAAATACAGGGACATAAACCATGATAGTCGAACAGTGGTGGGAGACAGATACACACACATGCTTCTCGCGCGCACACTTGTATGCTCACATATTCACACTATACATATGCACACTCACACACACAAACACACACACATATATGCGACGATATTCCACGCAGTTTCTGTTTACCTAATTCATTCATAAGGCTTTAATTGGCCCAGGTCTATAGTAGAAGACACTTGCCCAAGATGCACTGCAGCGAGATGGAACTCGAAAGCACGTAGCTTCAAAGGGAGCTTATTAACATACATGCACGTGTGCACATACACACATATGTGTGTGCGTGTGTATTCATATATTAATATTTCAAATATTAATATATAAACAACTACAATGTTCACATTTCCCATCTGGAGGATAGGTAATATGAAAATAGTAACTATAATTTGTAAATTTGAGTTCCAAAATATAATATATTTGTATATATAATAATTAACCAAAATAAGAGAAATGAGAGATGATATGTGTATTTCATCTATTGACAGCTGTTTCGTAATATGTAACCAGTTACATCTGTGACACTAAATCATCCAAAACAGAAATGTACCTGTAGATGCACATATATTAAAATATAATTGTGCTGTAACGTAATGAATCAGATTGCTCATCTGGATTTAAGGTGATTAAATTCAGATGTAATATCCATAAAATAGCTTTAGAGATAGGCGTAAGTCTAATTTAACATATTTAGCTAATTTCCTATGAATGCCTACTGATAAAAATATTGAGTATGAGATCGCTCAATCAATTATACATAAAACATAACCATACAGGAGTAGCAATGATAAATGAAATTTGTGTATATCTGAAACTTATGAATACATTAGTGGTAAATCAAATATGATTAACCAACGAGATGAGATAATTTACTATGTCCACATATGTACCGCATTCCCACCAATATAATCCGGAAAATTAACCTATTAACTTTAATTGAAATGTCCTACTGCTAGTCGACTATAAGAAATTTAACCCTTTCTAGATAATAACGTTTCAACCTTCCTACCGTCCTATATGATTATCTTAGTTCTCCGGCCCTCTTTGTTTGGGAAAATCTCAAAATACGTAACACGTCACCTCAGCTCTCATAAATCTTAAGTCACATATTCAATGTACCTATTATCTTAATTACGTTGCATGTGATATCAGGTTTACTATAGTGTCATTATGTCCTACCTAAGTACATCCTTTATTCGTAACTTTTTTACCATTAGCCATCCTATTTTTGTTGATTTTGTTAACTATATAATTATCTAGTACCTACTTGAATTCGTGTACCTAAAACGGAGATCCTACTTCTAGTTTTAGTTAGCCAAATCCATTAGTTGATTTATCTTGAAATATTTAGGTTGTTATGTGACATTATTGTGATTATTTCTGACTCATATCTTTATATAGAAGTTAGACTCGAACATAATTGTATGTTACGCTTGTATCCACCTGTTATGGTGAAACTGGAACCGACAACCTGACCTTAATCTGGTTGATCTCTGATTTATTAATTCTCTGAGCATTATATGTGAGAACCATATTTCATTTAAAATATCAGTTTTAGAGTAATTGTATGTTATATCTATATTCACTCAATATGGTCAAGTTGGCACTGATTACTCAGGTTCACTCCTGTATGTTTTTGGTTTAGTAAGTCTTATATTATTATTGATAAGCATATTTATTGAATACGACCATAATAATAACAACAATAATGATGATGATGATGATGATGATGTTGTTGTTGTTAATAATAATAATAATAATAATAATAATAATAATAATAATAATAATAATAATAATAATAATAATAAAAATAATAATAATAATAATAAATGCCCTGATGTAGCACCAGGCAGTGGCTCTCGTGGCTTCTGATCTTCACTGATTGGAAGTGTTATCATGTACATTGTTTTGTCTTGGTATAAAAGATGGGCTACAGTAAATATTCTGCTCAATACCACAGATTTGCTTGTCAGTTGTTTGACCTTAACCAGTTGAGCATGTCTCTTAATGTCTGACGATATGTACATCTCTGATAACGAGGAGAAGTAGTGGGAGGGCATCATAGTCATGTGTTGAGAGGGATTCTTTGGAGTTTGAATAATTCACCTCTGGAAAGATGGGTGTTTCGTTCAACGTCCTTAAACAACCCTCATTCGGGGACCTTTTGAGCAGGATTGGTTACTTGACCATAAGAAAATTCTAACTGGGACCCACCTGCAAGGTCATGTGCTGTTTATCTTGATATGAGATCACTGTGTCGCGCACATATTGTTGTGTTGCATGTGCCTGGTGTACCCTTATCAGACGGCTAGTTATGATGGGTATACTGGGTTTCGTATATTATACCCCAGTGTCACTTTGATGTCATACACAGCTCTCTCATTCAATAATAATAATAATAATAATATTAATAATAATAATAATAATAATAATAATAATAATAATAATAATAATAATAATAATAACGATAATAATAATAATAGCGATAATAATGAAAAATATTAATGATGATGATGATGATGATGATGATAACAATAATAATAATAATAATAATATTCTGCTCAATACCACAGATTTGCTTGTCAGTTGTTTGACCTTAACCAGTTGAGCATGTTCCTTAGTGGCTGACGATATGTGCATCTCTGATCACGAGCAGAAGTAGTGGGGGAGCATCATAGCCATGTGTTGAGAGGGATTCTTTGGGGTTTGAATAATTCACCTCTGGAAACATGGGTGGTTCTTTCAACATCCTTAAACAACCCTTATTCAGGGACCGTTTGAGCGGGATGGGCTACTCTACCTGAAGAAAATTCTAACTGGGCTCCACCTGCAAGGTCATGTGCTGTTTATCTTGATATGAGATCACCATGTCGCGCACATATGGTTGTGATGCATATGCCTGGTGTACCTTTATCAGACGGGTAGTCATGATGGGTATATTGGGCTTCGTATATTTTACCCCAGTGTCACTTTGATGGCATGAACTGCTCTCTCACTCAATAATAATAATAACAATAATAATAATAATAATAATAATAATAATAATAATAATAATATAATAATAATAATGATAATAATAATAATAATAATAATAATAATATAATAATAATAATAATAATAATAGAAAGACTATATATACAACGTATAGAAGGTGGTAGAGGCCTTATACAGCTGGAAAACTACTATAAAATAACCACCATAGGACTGCAAAAATATCTACTTCAGAAGGAAGGAAAACTGATCCAGATAGCAGCAAAACACGAGCAAAACAAAAAACTGTTCTCAGTATTTAAGGAAGCTGACAAATACAAACAAGAAATCATACCTAATAAACACGAAGAAGAAGAAGAAGATGATGAAGAAACAACAAAAGCTATAAAACAAATGAAATCCAAACTAAAAATAGAACAGCAACGAACCATGATAAAACGATGGCAAGAAAAGCCCCTTCATGCTAAATACTGCACTAAACTAAACGCAAAAGAAATAGACAAAGAAAAATCCCAGCAATGGTTGAGAAGCTCAGGACTCAAAGCAGAAACAGAGGGATTTTTAATTGCAGCACAAGACCAAAGCCTCCCCACCAGAAATTACCAATAACATGTAATGAAAAGAAATATTACAAGTAACTGCAGAATATGTGGAGATGGACAAGAAACAATAAATCATATTATCTCTAGCTGCCCAGTCCTGGCTAAGAAGGAATATATTCACAGACATGACAGAGTTGGAACCTACATACATTGGAAGCTATGCCAACATTATGGAATAACAACAGAAAAAAGATGGTATAGGCACACACCAGAAAAGGTCACAGAAAACGAGAAAGCAACCATACTCTGGGATATGCCGATACACACAGAGAGAGAAATTAAGGCCAACAGACCAGATATAGTTGTCAGAGATCATGAAGAAAAAAAAATGCTTTCTAATTGATGTATCAATACCGGCAGATGACAACGTGTCTCTAAAAGAAATGGAGAAACTCTCAAAATACAAAGACCTGGAAATAGAGGTAACTAGAATGTGGAATCTGAAAACAGAAACAATTCCTATCATAGTAGGTGCATTAGGCATGATAAAAAAATATTCAGACAAATACATAACAAAAACACCAGGACTTACAAACATATAACATACAGAAAATTGCACTACTAGGCACTGCACACATCCTACGCAGAACACTTTCCATACAATAACCATCAGAGCATCACAACAAATCACAGCACATACCCAAGGCACACAGAGCTGCGCTAGGTAGTGAAGTGAAAGCACGCTATAAAAATAAAATTACTGAATAATAATAATAATAATAATAATAATAATAATAATAATAATATGATGATGATGATGATGATGATGATGATGATGATGATGATGATGAGATGATGATGATGATGATGATGATGATGATGATGATGATGATGGTGATGATGGTGATGATGGTGATGATGGTGATGATGGTGATGATGTGATGATGATGATGATGATGATGATGATGATGATGTGATGATGATGATGATGATGATAATAATAATAAATACCCTGATGCAGATCCAGGCAGTGACGCTCATGGCTTCTGATCTTAACTGATTGGAAATGCTACCATGCACATTGTTTTGTCTTGGTATAAATGATGGCCTACAGCAAATATTTTGCTCAATACCACAGATTTGCTTGTCATTTGCTGGCCCTTAACCAGGTGAGCATGTCTTTTTATGTTAAAGATGAATCCCAACTCAGTTCCCTTGTTGATACGGTGTAGACTTTCAGTGCTGATATCAGAATGGAGTTCGGACTGAGAAAGTGTAGTGTGTTAGTATTGAAGAGAGGCAAAATCAAATGTATGGACGGGCTAACGATACCATCGGGGGAGGTTATGAAGCAGATAGAAGAGACGGATTATAAGTACTTGAGGATATTGAAAATGGATAAATTGATTGAGAAAGAAATGACAGAAAAATTTAAGGTGGAGTACTTGTGCAGAATGCGACTAATCCTTAAGTTGAAATTAAACGGACAGGATAAGATTGAAGTTATCAACACCTGGGCCGTTTCACTCCTTAGATATGGAGCACGGGTAATCGCATGGACAGTAGACAAACTAAACAGCTTACACGGAAAGACAAGGAAGCTGATAACTAGATATAGGACACACCACCCAAAAAGTAACACAGACAGACTGTATGTACCAAGAAAAAGAGGAGAAAGAGGACTTATTGGATGCGAACACAGCATTAGAGCAGAAGAAAACGACATAGCATGGTATGTAAAAATACCACAGAACCGCTATTATTAGAAGAAAGTCAGGCTTGTGTAGGATGAAAGACTGCAAAGCACTGTACAAGAAATTGAAAACGAATGAAACCGAAAATAGGTGGGTAAAGAAATGAATGCATGGTCAATTTCATAGGGATGTTAAAAATAAGACAGAGAAAAAAGATGGCTGTGGATGACTAAAAAAGTTATTTAAAACCAGAAACGGAGGCTCTAATCTGTGCTGCCCAAGAGCAAGCACTAAGAACAAACTACATAAAATACAGAATAGACAACACAACAGAAAATGATAAGTGTAGAATCTGAAGACAAAATGGTGAAACTGTATGGCATATTACCAGCCAATGTACGCCACTAGCCCAGAAGCAATATAAGAGACATCATGACAATATAACCAGGGTTGCACATTGGATACTTTGCAATGGACTTGATGGAGCAAGTATGGACTTGATGGAGCAAAAAATTGGTACGACCACAAACCCGAAGGCATCGTCGAAAATGAAAATGAAAAAATCCTATGGGACTTTATGATTCAGTGCGACCATGAGATAGAGAATAGGAAGCCAGATATAGTCTTAATTGTGAAAGAAAACAAACTATGCTGGACTATAGATATAGCATTCCCAGCGGACAACAAGGTATGCGATAAGGAAGAAAGAAATGTCGAGGGATATGACAGGTTAGCTTGGGAAGTTAAGCTGTTGTGGTCGATGAAAAAGGTAGCAGTAGTACCAATAATTGTCGGGGCCCTGGGAACAGTAAGCAAGAATCTCGAGAAGTATGTGGAACAAATAGGTGCTGCAATAAGGGTGGAGCACTTGCAGAAAACAGCACTGATTGGAACAGCCCGAATACTCCGGAATGTGTTACCTTAGTTCACTGGTAGTGAACAGCTGACATCGTAGTACATCTCCAGCGTTAGAAGCTGTACAAAGGCAATAATAATAATAATAATAATAATAATAATAATAATAACCATTTTTGCTATAGGCACAATGGTTGACCTTTGAGGGAGAAAGTCGATTGCATCGCCTCTAGTGTTCAGTTAGTAATTATTTTATCGATCCTCGATGCATGAAATGTAGCACTCGAACTCAGAAAGTAAAGTACTGGAATAAATGCCACTAATTATTTTATTCGGCAATATACTTATATATTTTGATAAGTTACGGTGCATATGTATGTGTATATATATATATATATATATATATATATATATATATATATATATATATATATATGTGTGTGTGTGTGTGTGTGTGTGTGTGTGTGTGTGTGTGTGTTGCGCGTGCGTTTGTGTATGTGTGTCCCCAAAAATGAGTTGAAAGGGATATATTATCCTGGCAGTTGTTGTGCTTCCTCTTAATTCAGTTTCGGATTCCGGCTAACCACAACTGACCTTTTGTGACACCCGAGTTAGCATTAAGTTGCTAGGCTCTGGTAACTATTCCCGCTTGGTAAATCCGAGTTCAGGACTGCATAGTTTTCGTAGAGTATGTAATAGTATTAATAATGATAAGGAGAACGGAAATTTTTCACATCGATAATTTTATTTAACAATTACTTACAGCATTCTTTCCTTGTCCAGAAAAGGATGCTGCAAATAACTGTTAAATAAAATTATCGATGTGAACTCTCCGTTCTCCTTATTATTAATATATATATACATATATGTATGTATGTATGTATGTATGTATGTATGTATGTATGTATGTATGTACGTATGTATGTATTATATTTTTAATTATATATATTAAAAAAAAATTTTCTTTTCACCTTACAATTCTTGAAAAGTCGCATTGCGACGAAAACCGGTTAGAATTAATATTAAAAAAAAATTTTTTTTTTAATTTTCCATACACCCATTTTCATTAAAATCTACCTTCAATTTAGCATTCTGCCATTTTATAATTTTTCCTTGCCTACACACACACACACACACACACACACACACACATATATATATATATATATATTTAATTCAGTATGTTCTAGGATCTAAATCTCCTCATATGTAATTTTTCTCAAATATTTCCCTAATGAGATTCTTACACATAAACATGAATTTTTATAAATTTATTATTGGGTTGAATCGAAACTGTTGTAGGATTGTAACATTTATATTATATTATATTACATTATATTATATTATAATATTATGTCAATAAATTAAGATATGTCAATCGTAAGTCTCCATTTTCTTTTAATTTTTCTATATTGAATATATACCCATTTGAATTGTGAGAAAGTTTTTCTCTGCTATATTGTGTAGTAGACGAGTAAACCAGTAAAAAATTGGATGTTTCCATCCCCATAGAGGAGCCTGTTTTCCTTGTATTGAATTTTAATTTTAAATATTACTTGAGTAATGATAGTACTGTTTTTCGCTGGTAAAATGGGGAAGTTACAAATTCACTTATCATTGAAGAACAGTCCGATATCACCAAAGTAGGATTGCATGAAGGGTTTAATAACTAAGACTACTGAATTCATCCATAGGATCCGTTGGAAAACGTTTTACAATGATAGGGAATTCGAACAGAAAATTAACCCTCATAATGAAGATATTGAACAATTTAAAAAGAACATTAAGTCTAAGAAATTCCCACTATCAAACCTCCATTTGGCAGAATTTGAGAACGATTTATGGTCTGTTGTGAGAAATTTTAGATTTGTTAAGCATCCCCTTGGGAGGAATGAACATTTAAAGAATCTAAAATCTTTAGTATGTGATCTTAAAAGAAAAAATGGTATTATTGTACGAAACGATAAGACCGGAAATTTATTTAATACGGATATATCAAAATACCATGAATTAATTAGGAATGAAATTACTAGTAATTATAAGGTAGTAAGTAAAATGCTTTAAGCTCCATTAACTTGGAAGCTAAGAAGATTATGAATGATCATGATCCCGATGACAGAACATGAGGCCCAGGATGACTTTAAAAAGTCATAAACATAATTTCTATTCTAACCTTAAAGTTAGATTAATTTGCCCAGGCCGATCTGATCTAGGTAGATTAAGTAAAATTATTTTAGATAAGTATATATTGTCACTTAGGAAAAAAAAAATTAAACTTGAACTTTGGTATAATACGCAAGAAGCTATTAATTGGTTTGATAGAATAGGTAATAAAAATAGAAGTAAATTTATAAAGACAGATATTGATAACTATTATTCATCTATTAATCCTATAGTACTTAATAAAGCTCTTTTGTTTGCAAAAAGAAGCTCTAACCTTAGTTTAAAAGAAATTAAAATAATGTTAGAAGCTAGAAAATCAGTTATTTTATTTGATAATAAATACTGGGTTAGAAAAAGACTTTTGATGGTTTTGATATTACTATGGGATCAACTGATTCTGTCCAGGTTACTGATACGGATTCTTTTATTCTTTTATTATTTTAATTGTTTCAGTCATTTGACTGTGGCCATGCTGGAGTACCGCCTTTAATCGAACAAATCGACCCCAGGACTTATCTTTTGCCGAACAACTAAGTTACGGGGGCGTAAACACACCAGCATTGGTTGTCAGTCATTAGTGGGAGGACAAACACAGATACACAAACATATATACACACACATATATGTATATATATATATATGACGGGCTTCTTTCAGTTTCCATTTTCCAAATCCACTCACAAGGCTTTGGTCGGACCGAGGCTATAGTAGAAGACACTTGCACGAGGTGCCACGCAGTGGGACTGAACCCGGAACCATGTGGCTGGTAAACAAGCTACTTACCACACAGTCACTCCTACGATGTACTCCCTTATACATTTAGTATACCTCTAATTCAATTACCCCATATATTGGGTACCATTTTTTACGATATCTTATATTTTATCCACCAGTAATGAAGGGAATATTTCTTATATTAGTTTAAAATATGCTATGAATTTCTATTCATGTGATAATTTTATTCCGTTATACATTCAGTATATAATGTTCTATCGTGATCTTCTATACAACATGTTTAGGAAAAGTCTTAATATTTTTCTTATATTTCAAAGTATCCCATTATTAGGCAGTAAATTTAATTTCTATCCTTCTATATATTGATTAAAATTTTCTCACTTTAATATTATAAATTTGCTAAGTAATATTTATTACCTCCCTTATTCTTCAATTCTAAAATTCCACCTCTATAGTTTATATTACTTATCTCTTTGGTTTTTCATTATATTCCCCTTTAATATGATAATCAAAATAAGTATTGGCCATCCCTGTTCTTATATCTTCCAATTATCACCCCTGCCCCATCAGGCATTCTCTTACTACTAACCCTACGTCTTTCTCTTTTGTGTAGATAAAGCTAGATGTATGGTTCTAGTACATTGAGAGTCTAGTAGATTATCTGACATTAATTTATTTAGCACCATTAACTAGAATATAGTTGACAATTCCCAATAGATTTGATTCTAAATGGTTGAAGACTACATTCTACATAAAGTTTTTTTTTTAAATGTAAGTAACTAGGTCACCACTCTTTTTATCCTGACCACCACCCCTCTATTTCCTCTGCTGCTCTCCAAATTATAGTAGACTTAACAAGGTATATATTATTTTCTAAACTCATCCTACCACGGACATATCAAAAGAAACAATGTAAATATTTTGAGTTCCATTATTGATGTGAATAAGTTAAAGAAATGGTTGTGTCGTTTATGTTTGAAGTCTATGCAATCATCTGATAAGAACGGTTTCTTACAAATAATGTAATGTTTTCATTAATCTATTAAAGGAGTCGCTTGAAAGGCCGTAATGAATTGATACCTGTCACCTGTACACCTTTGTAAGTCATTTATATATATATATATATATATATATATATATATATATATATAAGAAAGTTGGTTTGTGAAAGCACGTGGGTGAATATATAAAAAATAGTAAAGAGTGAAAAAACGACAGAAGGCTTAAATGTTAAAAAATATATATATTTGCGTCAATATGTCTGAAGAATATTAGAAAATTTTTTAAACAAATTTTTTTTCCTTTATAATGACATAATTTTTAAAGAAAGACCGGTTTCGCATTTAGCTTTTCAAATTTCTTGTGACGTTATGTTTATGTTTAATAAAGTTATCCTTGTAGAACTCTCCGGAGCTTAAACACAAGGATAACTCTATTAAACATAAACATAACATCACAAGAAATTTGAAAAGCTAAATGCGAAACCGGTCTTTCATTAAAAATTATGTCATTATAAAGGAAAAAAAATTTGTTAAAAAAATTTTCTAATATTCTTCAGACATATTGACGCAAATATATATATTTTTTAACATTTAAGCCTTCTGTCGTTTTTTCACTCTTTACTATTTTATATATATATATATATATATATATATATATGGTAAAGATTATTTGCCAATATAGTGTGGCAGTCTTGGTTGAGATGAAAGTTACTGTTAATGAACCCCAGGAAACATCGACTCCAGCTGGCTATACGACACACTGTGTCCTTATATTTTCAAATATGGGAGTTTAGCGTCCCCACTCAGCACACTTCATTGTTCGAAAATATAAGAACACAGATATAATGTGTCGTATAGCCAGCTGGAGACGATGTTTCCTGGGGCTACATAACAGCAACATTACTCTGCCACATTATGTTGATAAATAATCTTTACTTCAGAGTACTGTTACTGATTGTCTCTCGTTGAGAAATTTAGAAATAATAATTTTTTTGTTTACACACACACACACACACACACACATATATATATATATATATACACACACACATATATATATATATATACATACATATATACATATATATATATACACATATTTGTACAAGTATGCATACATTTATATATTTGTCTGTACATGTATGCGTGCATATATGTGTGTAAGTGTGTGTGAATGTATATGTACATATATGTGTATGAATTGATTGCTTGTCTATAAGCATGATAGAAAATCATATTTTGATAACATCTTTACAAATTATGTATGTGTGTGCGCGCATGTGTATATGTGTTTATTATTTGTGTTTGTGTGTGTGTGTGTGTGTGTGTGGTGTGTGTGTGTGTGTGTGTGTGTGTGTGTGTGTTTGTGCACGTGTAAGCATGTGTACTTACATATAGGTGGTCAATGTAATGACAGATACATCTGCCTTTCAAAACCAGTCAGGCGTGGAATTTTTACTACCTCTTTTGGAGCATATGTACTTGGTGGTCCATAATTAAAGTCAAATCCTTTTTTTTTCGTAAACACATGGGTGTCTTTGCAAAATTTTCCCTATAATTTAATTTCTTATTTATTTTTTTACATTTTCTTATTTCAATTGTTATCTTACTCTTTACGTTATTATTATATATTTGTATTTTTATATCTTATAATAGTATACACCTAAATTTTGTGAAGCAAACAGACGACTAATTACTCTATTTTTGATTTTATTTTATTTATGTTATGATTCTATATATATTTTTTTGTTTTTGTTTTTTATTATGTTTCAAATATGGGCATTCTAGTATCTTTAAAGTTTGGAAGTTTAACAAATGCATCTCAAGTCTACTACTATATGCGACAGCCTAGCTAAATTGAGCAGATCTATATGCTTATGAAATGTTTATTATGTTACAACTGTACATTTATATATGTGTTGGTTGTTTTAGCGTCGCTGATGTACCTGGATATGGATTATGAAATAGCTCTCAACAAATGGAATATATATTTCATCTCTCACTTACTATATTTTGCTTAATCATTATATACTCTCCACCAATATCATTCCTGGATTTTCGGAACAACGGTGACGTTAATCTGACACTTGAGTTTCGACCATTGTCTTTCTCAGTAGCTAGACACCAGGTGGAAAACATACTGTGAGCTCTGTTTAATTCTTTGAATTTCTATTCTTTATATATATATACTGTTAATATAACATACAAGCCGAGAAGTATGGAAGAGTAACATGAAAATCCGTTGTCTTTTTTTTATACTACAGTGAATTAATTCGAAGTATATTATTACAGTAAATTAATTTCGAAATACGATAATATTTACTGGAAAGTAAATTATCACAATCAAATAATTTCAAAATACATGATTACATATTCGTAAATATTGTATTATATCCAAAATACATTACTACAATCAAATCATTTCAAGATAATGGATTCCTAAAGACATTCATATAATTTCGAAATACCATAGTAAGCTCTTCAAAGTCCATAATTGTAAAAATACATCAAAATAAATCATTTCAAACCGGTTTCAATTTTTACAGAATATATTCATGGCAATGTTTGGCTTGCTACTAGCCTTCATATTATATTTAATATGCCTACCAGGAAAAGTTTTGTTATAGACACACTAGATAACAAGGAAGGTAATATTGATCATGTTATTAGATTCAAATTAAGGGCATACATTTTTGTACTTCTAATTATTCAAAAATGCGAGAGGTAATATATCTTATAAATATTAGTAAATGAATTAGAAGTAGAAAACAGTAGTTGGTCAATGATTTAAACTTGGTATATATTTTGCTGTAAAAAAAAGTTTCTTTATTGTTCTGTCATATTTTCTGCAGTGTTATAGTGGAAAAAGCTAAAATTTTGGTTGCCAAGTTTCTGTACATCTATTCAGATGTTCACTTAGTCGAATTCTTCCTATGTTCGGATCACGTATTTGTCAAATGTTTTCTGAGTGACATGCCTATTTGGGCAATATAATTCTGACCACACCCACGGCAAGTTTTCCGAAAGACATGAAAGTAGGTTTTCGTTTTAAAAATTTGCACCTTTTTTTGAAGCCGTGTAATATTGGTTGGTAACTTGTGTAATACTAGCAAGTAACTGGACACTTGTTAAAAGATGCTTCAATGATTGTAGCAGTTGTTTTTACTTTTAATTAGTTTCCGTTTTTCAAAGATTCTCCTCATTATAGGATCACGTTTGAACAGGGGTAAATTTTACTTAATTACATCATACCGTCTCTGTATTCTTAGGGTTGTGGATTGAGATATACAGTAAGATATTTGTGTCTGTTTTTTTTTTCACCGTTCTTAAATCACCGATAACAATTGCCTCTGCTCTTTCAGTTGAATTATTAACTAATGATGGTGGACAAAGTCTACTAATGAAAATATGTTTTCCTACTGAAAATATGTACATACAAATACATACATACATACATACATACATACATACATACATACATGCATACATACATACATACATACATATTTATGTATATATGAATGTATGTATTGTGTGTCAATGTAAAAGAAACTTAGATTTTATCAACACCACATTGTCAAGATGATGGTGGTGGTAATAGGGATGGAGGTGGTGGAGATGGCGGTAGTGATTGGAGAGTGAAAACTATTTTTTAAAAACTAAGCTAAGTTTTTATATATATATTAGAGGTAACACAAAACTGTGTAGCGACGAATGTAGTATCAAATACATAAATTGTCGAATCTGAAACAGTATTACCGTAAAATAACAAAACATTTATTGTTTGAAACAATAACTAGAATATAAGTGTAATAAAAAACTATCCAATACAGTCTTATAAAAGTACTTATTACCCATATTACAGAACCATGTGATGATAAATATGCAATTATTCCACAAGGTAACAGAATTTACATACTTAATGTTAAAACAATCGAATCTAAACTACTTTTATTGGCTACTAACGGGACTCGTGAATATTTCACGGAATTAATGCTAAACCCATTGGGTCATTTCTGAAAACTTAATTCAAAAAGCGTAGCCTGAGTTGTGTCTGTATGAGAAGATAGTCTCTCATCTGCTACTCATTGAAAAGCAAAACAAACTGGAATACAATGATTACTAATGCACTTTATATATACGCTTTATATAGTTTATGAACAATTTTATAGATTTAACACACGGCGTCCATAGAATAAATATCCACTCTTATTTTTCCCATAAATCTCGTACATATAATATAACCTTTAGTTACATTGCATATATCTGTCACATAGATAAGCGTATTTCACGGAATTGCACTTATGCGCATGCGTTAAGTGACAGGTAATATAAAAAAAACTTAGTTCAATTTTTAAAAGTACAATTTTCACTATCCAATCACTACTGCCACCCCCACCACGACCCCCGCCACTACTACCACCACCACCACTACCACCACCACCACCAAACCACCGCCACAACCTCCATCCCCACTACTACCACCACCATCATCATCATCATCTCTCTGCCTCCCCCCTCTCTCTTTCCTTCTCTCTCTCTTTCCTCCTCTCTCTCCCTCTTCTATCTTTCCCTCTCTTTCTCTCTCTCTACCTTTCTTTAACCTCACCATCAGAACATCACCCCTCAGCTAAAATTATATCTTTAACTCTCCTCCTCTACCTTCACCTAACTTTTTAACCACGTAATAAATATTACGCTCCCCTACCTCACGTCATGGACGCTTCTCTCTCCCTCTTTTTGTCTCTCCCTCTTTTCTCTCCCACTTTTTCTCTTTTCCTTTTTTCTTTCTCCCTCTTTTTCTCTAATTATGTGAAAGCGTTACCGACGGGTTAAATAGCCAAGCAGAATTATTATAAGATACTTTAGCCAGATTAATTAATTTGCATATGCAATTGGCGAGAAAGTCATCTATATTTCCCTTAAATTTTAAATCTACTGCATATGGTTCAAGTAACGCAAAAGATTCCATTCTGTTATATATTTTAGGTTAGTAGCTATTTTTTTTGCTTCGATATTAATAGCATAATATGTTCTAGAGTTAGTTTTATTTATAGTTGTTGGTAATATTCTTTGAAATGTGGCTAATATGTATACGACTATTACTTTCCTACATATTTTTGGCTTTGTCTGGCGAAACATGGATCTGTGCTTGGAAAAATTACGATGGACACAAGTTCATATTAATTTTTTACCATTTGTTCCTTGAAACACTTGATGCTCTGAGTTTCTTGCATCCCTCTCACGGCGAATGGCACTGTGGAATTTGAAGTGCTCTTATACGTGGTGTGATCAATAAGTATCCGGACTGTTGCCATAGTAACGATGCTAAAGCACACAGAGTAAAGCCGCTTGACACAGATTGTGCATGTGCATTAAGTTTTAACGTTCTAGCTCACTTCTGATGTTTATAGCAGTGCTTGCAAGGAAGGTGCATAGCGTGTGATCGTCGCACTGACCATGACAGAAAAAGTTGAGCAGAGAATTTGCATAAAATTTTGTCAAAATTGGTGATACCTGCTCAAAGGCCGACGCAAAGTTTTCAAAACGTTTTTATCGTTCTCGACGCAATCAAAGAGATCTTGTGCTACTGAAACGCGAGTGTCTTTTTGGTCAACTAAAAGCAGTTTTGGCACAAACTTGGCAGACACGCATCTCATACCCAAATCTTCAGTGATAATGGACTGAACTGAACTGTAACTAATCTGTACATCCTCTGATAACTCACGGATGGCGATTCGACGATTTCCCTTCACAGCTGCACGCACATCCGATGTTTTTCACAGTTCTGCTGGTTGCGGGTCACCCAGAACGTTCACCACTATCGACATTTTTACAACCACTGTGGAAACGTCTGAAGCACTCATACGCTTGTGTGCGGCTCATACACTTCTCTCCATACACTTTCTACAACTTTTCGTAGGCATCTGAGCAGGTATCGCCATGACAACTTTCTCTGCCATGATCAATGCGACGATAACACGCTACAGACGTTCATTCCAAGTACTGCTGTAAACAGCGGAAGTAAGCTAGAATGTTAAAATCTAGTGTGCAGGCATAACAGGGTTGAAGGTCAATCTTTGCCAAGCGGCTTTAGCATGCATGCTTCAGCTTCGTTACTATGGCAACAGTCCGGATAGCTATTGATCAGACCTAGTATATATATATATATATTTGACTGTTAGTTCTAATAACAAGCTCTCTGTTCAGGTATAAGTGTCCATGTGATCGTAAAGAACAATTTAGGGAAAGAATACCATCTGCAGACAGTTTCAGATGACCTTGCGTGGGAGGGACAGAAGAAAGAAAGACAATTTAGAACTTTGTCAGAATTATATAGATTTTCTAAAGGTTTTGTACAAAATTCAGTCGAAGCTAGGGCGACTTTTCTTCAACAAGCATTGACCTTAATTCTGTTGAAAAGTTTGGGTAAATGGAATTTTCTGGGTGGTGCGAAAAAGAGCATATGCTGATGTTTTTCTCAAGGGTTTCTATAGAAGTGTGAAAATCTATTCATCTTTCTTTCCCACTGTTACTGGATGGTTCGTGAAAGTAGAGTCCTCAGGCACCTCCTCCATAAGGTCCTATCAAAAGTAGCTGTCATTCCACTTTCCGGCTGGATTCCTAAGCGTGACCAACTGAGATTATAGGTATCATTCAACCATCTCGTTATGGTCTACCCATGTTCTCTTTCCGGTTGGCTCGGTTTGAAGAATCTATCTTGCAATTCATTCCTATGATATTCTTATCACATATCCGCAGTACTAGAGCTGTGATCTCACAATGCGTTAAAGTAGGAGCTCGACCTGGAGAGACTCACTAAACTCCGAGCTACTCACCCTATCGAGTAACGTTACTCCGGAGATCTTTCGCATTCGTACTCTTTCATTCATCACTCAACATTCATAACTATTGGTAAGAATAATCACATAAACCGAATTGAAGATAGTGAGTTTTGATTTTTTACCAACCTGTCCTTATAAGGATTGAATGCTGGAGCCGGTGCATTACTATGATGTAAGAATCGGCAGTAGAACTGTATATTATGGTTCACATACACGCCGGAAACCTCTATATTGTTAGTGTCACTGGACTGAAGATATGTTTTTATACATTCCTAATGTATTTAAAAACGTCTCAAAGTCCACAATTTCAATCGCCTGAAGACCTAGAACATAACACTTCGAGTAGTAATGCATTGCGATTCAGCTTTAAATATGCGTGTATTTCTGTGTCTGAGTGCGTGCTTGCGTGTACGTATTTCTCTCTGTTCTAAAACTGTAAACATATTTATCTACAGTAACATGCGAAAAGATTCATGAAATACTTGGGTCAGTCACGAAATTTTGTTCAGCTGAAAGTATGACGTAGGCAATGGATTCATCTTTTGTTTTCAGTCACTATTAATTCTTCTTCTTCTTCTTCTTCTTCTTCTTCTTCTTCTTCTTCTTCTTCTTCTTCTTCTTCTTCTTCTTCTTCTTCTTCTTCTTCTTCTTCTTCTCGAAATAAAGGTTTTTTTATGTGACAATAAGGCTGACAAAGTAATCCATACCAAGCTCAAACCAGTCAACCGTTTATTAGATATATCAGATTCGTTACAGAATTATTTAAGCAACTGTAATTGGGTTTTATACAAATAAATGTGATATTTCTATTGTATGGGGTGTGTCAGGCAAACCATCAGCAGCCATTGTTTAGTCCTGCCTGCCTTGAGCTAGCAGAATCGCTAAAGGTTCGGACAAAATGCTTTGAAGGATTCCTTTACGTTCCGAGTTCAAATCCTGCTGAGGTCGAGTTTGCCTTTCATTCTTTCTGGAACATTAAATTAAAGTATTAATCAAGTACTGGGATCGATGATGTCGACTAATTTCCTCCTTTCAAAATTTTTGGCCTAAATCAGAATCCATCATTTTAAAATTTAACTATAATCTGCACAATAGTGAAACACTCATTCCGATTCTTCATTTCCCTTAGTTTTTATACGTCGAGATTTATCTGCTTACTTGCGGGATCCGCGGAAATTCCAGAGAGTAAATCAGCATATTTGAAAACATTGTTAATATATTAGACACAAGCAAAGAATTTTAAAAAGTTCTTTACAATTCTTGCCATTTAATCAAAGCTGTACCATTAAATATAATCGAAATGAACTTAGAAGGTCTAACATATTTACCTTCTTGTAATATGTTTGATAGATACGATGTGCTTTATAATATAAGGAAATAAAAGATGAATTCAAAATATAAACCTATACACCTATAGGCGCAGGCATGGCACCCTGGACTAGTGTCTTCTATTCTAGCCTCGGTCCAACTAAAACCTTGTGAGTGGATTTAGTTGATGGAAACTGAAAGAAACCTTCTCTCTCTCCTCTCTCACTCACACACACACATTCACGCGCACGCAAAAGCACAGCACATAAATAACTAACTAAATATATATATATATATGTGTGTGTGTGTGTGTATATGTATATATATATATATATATATATATATATATATATATATATATATATATATATATATATAGGGAGAATTCACAAAAAAGAAATTCACAGAAAGAAACAAGGATAGATAGATAGATAAGGAGGAAAAGAAAGATGGACGATGGTCACGCGTTATCAACGAGAGAGAGAAAAAGAGAAAGGGGGGAGAAAGCGAGACAGATAAAACGGTGAAAGGGAGAAAAAGGGAATAGAGAAGGATAGGGGAGTCAAAACACTATAGAGTAGAGTCTCATCTAAAAGTTTAAGATAGATTTGGAAATGGATGCGTGGCGTTCAGTTAAATAATAATATTAATAATTATAATAATAATAATAATAATAATAATAATAATAATAATAATAATAATAACAATAGTAATAATAATAATAATAATAATAATAATAATAATAATAATAATAATAATGATGATGATGATAATAACAAAAATAATATATACATAATTACATACATACATACATACTTTTGTCCTTATACGTAAGTATATATTCTCTAACATTGGTACGACTCTTGATCTGTCTCTTTCTCTCTCTCTCTCATCCTCCCTTATTCCCCTTCTTTCTTTCTTTCTCTCTTTATCCGCTCCCCCTCCTACGCTTCTCTGCCTCTCATACCTTACACTCCCCTCGATCTGTCTCTTTCTTCTCCTCCCCTGTTCACCTTCTCTCTCTCCTCATCTGTCCCTTTCTCCTCTCTTTTGTCCTCACGTGACCAGCTAGCCACTGCCGTTTTGCCTTTTCGCATCCAGCAGTCGTTGAAGTAACACGTTTTTGTTTGTTTCCCGTGGCCATAAGGTACTCCTCTACAAGCCAGCCCCAAACTCAACTCGTCCTGTCGAAAG
The DNA here is from genome assembly GCF_006345805.1 of Octopus sinensis. Classification (NCBI taxonomy): domain Eukaryota; kingdom Metazoa; phylum Mollusca; class Cephalopoda; order Octopoda; family Octopodidae; genus Octopus; species Octopus sinensis. The sequence goes on along the minus strand of NC_042997.1, from coordinate 93,076,215 downwards.
ACCCTTGTCCTACGTCCTGGTTTTGTTTTTATCCTTAACATTATTGTTTTTCCCTTTTTTTTATTCTTATTCGTGCTTTCCTTATTGTTTTCACGTATTTTTGTATTTTTATTCGTGTACATCGTCCGTTTTCCGTCCTTGTGTTGTATACATTCGAGGCCTTCTTCCAAGGGATCTAATGCACTTGGCTTAGATTTCCCTTGGTGGCACCCCAGGTCAGAGCAATCTCAAGATTAATCAGCCGAAATTGCGAAGAGGATCCGGTTCTTGACTGATGACTGAGGGCTTCGAATGTCCCGTCCAGTGGTTCTTGTGTCGTCTTCTAGGTGTTTCACGTTCTTGTCCCAGTTTATATTTTTTACTTTTTACATATATATATGTACGAATAGTGTTATTTGCACTACGAATAGTGTTATTTAAGCATAATTGTCTTTACTCTACAAGTAAGATCTAGTTTAAACTTCACTTCGGCTCGCAAACAAACAAAAACAATGTAAAGTGAGTAAGCACGTTTCGTGCTTACATATGTTCTACCACTCTTTATAGCTTTCATGGTGTGTTGAGTATTCAGTCGAACAAAACAGTTGCTAGTCAACTACGATTTATGTATTTTTAGATAATTTTATAGATGACGTATGAGAGCAGAATTGTCAAAAATATTGGATTCAAATTTCAGCACAAAGCCAGCAATTTCAAGAGAGCAGGTAAGTTGATTACATCGACTCCATAACTCCATAACTGGTGCTTATTTTATCGATCCCGAAGGGATGAAAGGTATAATTGACCTCGGCAGAATTTGAACTCAAGAATGGACAGACTGTCGGTAGGAGTTTTGCCCAGCTTTCTTTCGATTTTGTCAGCTCGCCACCTTAGAATTGTCCAAAGTATTGGAAATAAATTTTTGATGTTTTTATTCTGGATCTCTTATATGGGGACCAAAGCCTTGTGAATGGATTTAGTAGACAGAAACTGAAAGAAGCCCATCGTATGTGTTTGTGTGCGTGTGTGTGTGCGTGTGTGTGTGTGTGTGTGTGTGTGTGTGTGTGTGTGTGTGTGTGTGTGTGTGTTGGGGCTCAAATACCATCTAGGTCAACATTATTTCATCCTTTCCAGGTCCGTTTTCTTTTTTTAGCTTTTGTTTATGTTACTATACTTGAGCCAACAGGAGAGTTTGGTCTGCTAGAAACAGCAGCTATACTGCCATCAAATTACAAGGCCTCAAAATTATCGTGTGATCACAATGGAAATACCTTCGATGCAAATCTGCTCAACCACAGCTGGCCTGGGGTTAAACAAGTTTATTGTCATCATCAACTACTACTTCATCATCAACATCTTTTTCCTTATGTTTTTGAGTTAACGAAGTCGATCAGGCTGCTAGAAACAGCAACCAAATTTCCCTGAAATCACATTCTACTACCGTGTTAAGAAAAGAACACAATGAACAATATAATCTCTGGTCTACGAAATGTGTGTGTTGTCACAGATGAACGTCATCCATCATGGGTCTGCTTTATAAAGTCTGACCTGGAGGTTAAACAACAACTATTACTACTACTACAACCATTACTTCATCTATTATTTCATCGTCACCATCATCATCACAATTGTCATCTTCTCCTTTTCCTCCTCCTCCTCCTCCTACTACTACTACTACTACTTCTTCTTCTTCTGCTACTTCTTCTTCTTCTTCTGCTGCTGCTGCTGCTGTTGCTTCTGCTGCTATTGTTGTTGCTGTTGTTAGCATTTCTTTTCCTTCAGTTAATTTTGTTCTTATTTATCTCTCTTAGGTGACGTACATATGTCCAAAGAATTAGCAAATTGTTCTCGTTTTATAACAGGAAGCGTATGCATGGTTTAAGAACGCCTTATGTCCTTTTTTTACATACGGTGTAGAAATCCTCATTCCCAGAATAGAGTTCTGTATTGTTGCTTTTATGCGACAATGTGTTTATATAAGTTATAGTGACATAAGTGAGACAAAGTAATCCATACAAAACTCAAATCTGTCAACCGTTTATTAGTCATATCAGATTTGTTACAGAATTGTTGAAGCAAAAGGAATTGGGCGTTTTACAAATAAATACGAAATTCCTATTGTAGGAGCTTAATTTTAAAGGATTGTTTTTATCCTTAACATTATTGTTTTTCCCTTTTTTTTATTCTTATTCGTGCTTTCCTTATTGTTTTCACGTATTTTTGTATTTTTATTCGTGTACATCGTCCGTTTTCCGTCCTTGTGTTGTATACATTCGAGGCCTTCTTCCAAGGGATCTAATGCACTTGGCTTAGATTTCCCTTGGTGGCACCCCAGGTCAGAGCAATCTCAAGATTAATCAGCCGAAATTGCGAAGATGATCCGGTTCTTGACTGATGACTGAGGGCTTCGAATGTCCCGTCCAGTGGTTCTTGTGTCGTCTTCTAGGTGTTTCACGTTCTTGTCCCAGTTTATATTTTTTACTTTTTACATATATATATATATATATATATATATATATATATATATATATATATATATTATATGGGTACAGGACGTCACCAACAATAAACATCATGAAATACGAAAACGAATGTGTTAAGTACGCAAACAACGAGAGAAAAAAGGAAAACAGGACAGGTAATAGAAAGACTACAAAGAAAGACACTTCATCAGTTGTCGGCTGTCTACCTACTCCCCATTTCTAGCAAACAACGACAATATGAATCTTCGAAGATAGTTGCTCCCAAAGATACCAAAATAAGATTTTGGATTTATTGAGGGTCTCAGTTGGGAACAAAAGCAGAACAGATGAGACATATAAGGAAACGGAACGAAAACAAACATGGAGGGGCGTTAAACCAGAATGATATATATATATATATATATATATATATATATATATATATATACATACATACATGCATACATATATATGCATATGTACATACACACATACACACACACAAACACACAAACACACACACATATATACATATACATACATATATACATATATATATATATATATATATATATATATATGTATATATATATATCATATATATATATATATATATATATATATATATATATATATATATATATACGACAAACTTCTTTCAGTTTCCGTCTACCAAATCCACTCACAAGGCTTTGGTCGGCCCGAGGCTATAGTAGAAGACACTTGCTCAAGATGCCATGCAGTGAGACTGAACCCGGAACAATGTGGTTCGTAAGCAAACTACTTACCACACAGCCACTCCTGCGCCTTGTATATATATATATATATATATATATATATACATACACAAACATATATTTATACATACATATATACATACATACATATTTATATATATACATATGTGTGTGTGTGTGTGAGTGTGTAGGCGCCGGCAAGACTGTGTTGAAACAAATTTTACTTTCCACCCACATAGTTCCAGGTTCAGTCCCACTGCGTGGCACCTCGGGCCGACCAAATGTTTTATTTAATAGGGCAATATGTGTATGTGTGTGTGTGCATGCGTTTACTTTGCTTATGGATTTATCACACGCATCGCTACACACATCTTTGCTAACACCTACTCTTTGTTTTCGCTATCGGTTAAGTTGGTATCCATTTACCTTCACCTTGCACTACGAATAGTGTTATTTAAGCATAATTGTCTTTACTCTACAAGTAAGATCTAGTTTAAACTTCACTTCGGCTCGCAAACAAACAAAAACAATGTAAAGTGAGTAAGCACGTTTCGTGCTTACATATGTTCTACCACTCTTTATAGCTTTCATGGTGTGTTGAGTATTCAGTCGAACAAAACAGTTGCTAGTCAACTACGATTTATGTATTTTTAGATAATTTTATAGATGACGTATGAGAGCAGAATTGTCAAAATATTGGATTCAAATTTCAGCACAAAGCCAGCAATTTCAAGAGAGCAGGTAAGTTGATTACATCGACTCCATAACTCCATAACTGGTGCTTATTTTATCGATCCCGAAGGGATGAAAGGTTATAATTGACCTCGGCAGAATTTGAACTCAAGAATGGACAGACTGTCGGTAGGAGTTTTGCCCAGCTTTCTTTCGATTTTGTCAGCTCGCCACCTTAGAATTGTCCAAAGTATTGGAAATAAATTTTTGATGTTTTTATTCTGGATCTCTTATATGGGGACCAAAGCCTTGTGAATGGATTTAGTAGACAGAAACTGAAAGAAGCCCATCGTATGTGTTTGTGTGTGTGTGTGTGTGTGCGTGTGTGTGTGTGTGTGTGTGTGTGTGTGTGGTGTGTGTGTGTGTGTGTGTGTGTGTTGGGGCTCAAATACCATCTAGGTCAACATTATTTCATCCTTTCCAGGTCCGTTTTCTTTTTTTAGCTTTTGTTTATGTTACTATACTTGAGCCAACAGGAGAGTTTGGTCTGCTAGAAACAGCAGCTATACTGCCATCAAATTACAAGGCCTCAAAATTATCGTGTGATCACAATGGAAATACCTTCGATGCAAATCTGCTCAACCACAGCTGGCCTGGGGTTAAACAAGTTTATTGTCATCATCAATACTACTTCATCATCAACTTTTTTTTTCCTTATGTTTTTGAGCTAACGAAGTCGATCAGGCTGCTAGAAACAGCAACCCATTTTCCCTGAAATCACATTCTACTACCGTGTTAAGAAAAGAACACAATGAACAATATAATCTCTGGTCTACGAAATGTGTGTGTTGTCACAGATGAACGTCATCCATCATGGGTCTGCTTTATAAAGTCTGACCTGGAGGTTAAACAACAACTATTACTACTACTACAACATTACTTCATCTATTATTTCATCGTCACCATCATCATCACAATTGTCATCTTCTCCTTTTCCTCCTCCTCCTCCTACTACTACTACTACTACTACTACTACTACTACTTCTTCTTCTTCTGCTACTTCTTCTTCTTCTTCTGCTGCTGCTGCTGCTGTTGCTTCTGCTGCTATTGTTGTTGCTGTTTTTAGCATTTCTTTTCCTTCAGTTAATTTTGTTCTTATTTATCTCTCTTAGGTGACGTACATATGTCCAAAGAATTAGCAAATTGTTCTCGTTTTATAACAGGAAGCGTATGCATGGTTTAAGAACGCCTTATGTCCTTTTTTTACATACGGTGTAGAAATCCACATTCCCAGAATAGAGTTCTGTATTGTTGCTTTTATGCGACAATGTGTTTATATAAGTTATAGTGACATAAGTGAGACAAAGTAATCCATACAAAACTCAAATCTGTCAACCGTTTATTAGTCATATCAGATTTGTTACAGAATTGTTGAAGCAAAAGGAATTGGGCGTTTTACAAATAAATACGAAATTCCTATTGTAGGAGCTTAATTTTAAAGGATTGTCAAAGAAATGACAAGCAGCCATTGTTTAGTCCGGCCACAGCTCAAGATGAATGAATTACTAGAGTGTCGAACAAAATGGTTTGAAGCGTTTCTTTATGTTTGAATTCAAATCACGTGGAGGTCGTCTTTGCCTTTCATTATTTCGGGATCGGTAAAATAAAGCATGATGTTGGCTAACCCCTCCTTTCAAAACTGCTGGCCTTGTGCCTAAATTAGGACGGATTATTTATATATTCTTTTTTTAATTTTGGATTATTCTTTAAAATAAAGTAACGCAGGCTTCTTTATTCAATCAGTTATCTCAACCAATCATTTAAAAAAATGCTTATGAATTCATATACTGAAAATTTCAATTTACTTTTATCTGTACTTGCTGTCTTCTGCTGCCTACCCCTTATGATTTATGGGGTCGATAGTAGAAATCCTTGCAGAAGAACAAGTAGGATTTAGAACAAAAATGGAGTAGTGTGGAGCAGATATTTAACATCAGACTGCTCTGTGAGAAACATCTGTATCACCAATCTGATCTCTATCACAACTTCAGTGACTTCGAAAAGACATTTGATCGCGTTTGACATGATGGATTGTGATAAGTGACGAAGAATTACAACTTCAACAACAACCTTATCGAAGTAATCCAAGCACTACATGACATCTCAAAAAGTTCAGTCATCCTGAACAACAACATCGGAGAATTCTTCAGAACAACAGTGCGACAAAGATGTCTCTACTCTTTGGTCTTTTTTAACATTTTCCTGGAGAACATCATGTAGAAGACACTCCAAGACTTCCAGCCATCTGTCCATATTGGAAAACTGCTCATCTCCACTAACTTGCGCTTTGCTGAACATATTGACATGTTAGGAAGTAGTGAAGCAGAATTCTGGGAACTCATTACCAGGTTGAAAAAAGCATCGGAGATCAGCCAAGAAAAGAGCAAGATCTTGGTTAATAACAACCACAGCAACCAACATCGCGTTGAACGGAAAAGTATTTGTCAAGTAACTAGGATCCACTTTGACCAAAGAGGGCAGCTCTCGAAAGTAGATAACAACAAGACTCAGTTTGGCCTCTGGTGGAAGCTGAATGCCATATGGAAAGGCAACCCTGTTAGTTTTCGAACGAGACTCAAAGTGCACAAATGAGAGCTGGATTCTTACAGCTCACATGGAATAAAGAATCCAGATATTTGAGTACAACTGCTCCAAAAGCTGCAACGTATACCGTACGCAGAACACAAAATGAACTGCTTTGTCGTGCAGCAAGTCAACAAATATGCCCAGCCTTCAAGGCACAATTGATATGGCAACATCAAGGACTGGACAAGATCACAACAATGCAACCCTGCTACACATGACAGAGAGCAGAGACGGTTGAGTGAAAAAGTGTCTAGAGTGACACAGCAGTGACTAGCTGCGTCACTTAAGGGAACTTAAAGATGATAACTTGCTGAGTGAAACGAGATTTGTATACACATAGTTATTCATTTATTTTCAAAATTACGCTCATGTTTGTTTGAACAGATACTAGTGATATGAGCGACATCGAAACGTCTTCATATAAAGAAGTACAAGCTTTTTGTCATGCATTGATTTTTCTCAACAAATGTGTACTTTCATGTTGACAATTGCTTTTTTTTTGCACTCTGTCACTCACACTTTATAGGACATGTGTATGTGTGTGTGTGGTGGGGTCTGTGTATCTGTGTGTGAGGCTGAGTTACGGCCCGAAGATCAAGTTTCTTTTTCAATCCGTGTATCAAAAGCAAATGCTTTACATCTTTTTTGTCATGTTTTCTTTAAATATTTTGTGCGTAGTGTATTTAACCGAACAATACTGTTCCTTGTCACCCTCAATTTTGAAATTCCACACGGGTCAACTTTGCTTACCATCCTTTCAAGGCTGGTAAATAAAACCAGTACTGTGGGTTTTTTCTCCTTATTTTTCCTCCTCCTCCTCTTTTTGAACTCAAAACGTAGCGACGGACGAAATACCTATTTCTTTACTACCCACAAGGGGCTAAACACAGAGAGGACAAACAAGAACAGACAAACGGATTAAGTCGATTATATCGACCCCAGTGCGTAACTGGTACTTATTTAATCGACCCCGAAAGGATGAAAGGCAAAGTCGACCTCGAACGTAGCGGCAGACGAAATACCGCTAAGCATTTCGCCTGGTGTGCTAACGTTTCTGCAAGCTAACCGCCTTGTAAAGACGGACGAAATGTCGCTAAGTATTGTATCCGGTGTGCTAACGAATGTGCCAGCTCGCCGCCTAAAGGAAGGTAATAATAATAAATAGTAAAGTGTTGCTTAGTTTTCCTTTTTAGCAGAACTTATTTGCTGATGTTGCTATTTAACACCCCAGATGATCCTTACTGAGCAAGTCTATGATCAAAGGCATTTCTTCCAGCTTTTGTGTATCTAAGACTAGACTACAGGGCCATTGCCCTGGAAATATTAATCTGTATGTTAATAAACTCCCCTCTCTTCTCACTCCATGACTGAATTATTACAAATCTGTGATGAGATATAACAGTTAAGAAAAAAAAAACATCCCGTGAATGTCTTTTAAATTGTAAGCTACTTTCTCGTTATAAGAATTATCTAGCTTCGTAAAATGTTTAATTTAGCATAATTTATTTGCCACGGCATAGCGCTGTAAACGGATACTAAGGACTGAAAATTTTAAGATTTTTATAAACTGTAAGAAAAAAAAGAGACATTAAATGGGTATATTCTGTACACCTTCTTTACTTTTTGATGCAAAATTCAAACATTCAATCCAGCCATGACTTAATCTAAAAGAGATTGTCTCTCCTACGAAAGCTGACCACAAGGGCCACACCATATATGTAAATTATCCAAGGTGAACTTGTCTTTTTAAGATTGTAATTTGAAGGTGATTTAGTCGTTGTTCCAAGCTGTACACAAATCATGTGTTAGTCAAATTCTATTGAAGATACTACTAACCAAACATTCGCCAAAGGTGCTGTATGTTAGAGAGCACCAAGTCATGTGTTTTGGATTTTCTGTAGAGTACAAAAATAAACAAAAAAAACATGTGAAAACAATAAATAAAATTAAATAGAATTAGATTGTGTAAATTCCTTGAGATTTGTTACACCTGCATGTGATCAACAACACCCTTCGGACTTTCTCTCTTCATACAGAATGATGGACGGGAGAGAGATTTGCAACAAAAATGTAACGAGATCTTTGCCATTCTCTCTTTCTTTCTGTCTTTCTCTTACTCTCCCTTTCTTTCTTAACTATATAAATGAAAAGATTTGAAAATTTAACACTGTGTTTGAACAGTTCCCTTTCGTGTGTATATTATAATAAGCGCTTTATTCTTTCAATAAGGGTTTTCCCCTCCATGTGAAAACTAGGATAAATAATTCCTTTTATAAGGCACCGAAATTCGTTTTGTTCAAAGTGTCTGCAACCCTAGGACCGGCATTGACTACAGTAATGTAAAGTGAATAGTGGAGGAGTGTAGCCTAGTGGTCAGGGTTTTGAACCTATGATCGTAAGGTTGTGGTTTCAATTCCTTGACCGGGTAATGCGTTGTGTTCTTGATCGAAACACTTCATTTCACGTTGATCCAATTCACTCAACTGGCAAAAATGAGTAATCTTACGACGATCTGACGTCCCGTATGTATATATACGTCACGGAAACCGGGAAACCGGCGCTTATGAGTCCAAAGGGCTCGAGAAGGATGCTTTTATCCATGTAAAATGAACAATGGGAGAAAATACAAATAAGAGAATAAACTAATGAATATCAAACTGTCTATGATTAATTTAATATTTGCTTATTATTATTAATCGTTTTCCGGGTTTCGTGGGAAAAGAATTCCGCACATAACAATGACTATTATGGCATTCATCTTATAACCACATAATATCGAAAGAAAGAAAGAAAGAAAGAGAGAGAGAGAGAGAGAGAGAGAGAGAGAGAGAGAGAGAAGAGGGTATTTTGCAAGGTGTTGCTGAAGAGCTAAGGCAAAAAGTCGTTAGTGAAACATTCCTGTGCACACCTGACGATGATACCCTGCTGATATTGCTAATACTCTGTGTGATCATGGTTGGTAATGTGATTGAAACAAGCAAATCTGAGCAAGTTCGACTGACAAGGTGTAATGGCTACTCATCAATTACAATTTTTTTTTTGGGGGGGGAGGTCAGTGTTACTTCCTATTTGCTTCTATCCAGAAATCAAAGGAAATGACTACTATACCCTTCAAATTTTGTTTTTATTACCTGGCCATCAATATTTTGAAACTGACCTATTTTCCATTATATTTCAGACAGATTCAGTGCTGAGTTGCAGAAGCAGAAATATCGTTATAGCAAATATTCTGCTCTGTACCACAGATTTGCTATTCAGTTGTTTGACCTTAACCACTTGAGTGACTGACAATATGTGCATCTCTGAGTAGTGAGGAGCATCTTAATGTACTGAGATGAATTCTTTGGGGTTTGAATAAATATCATGACAAAAGCAAAGTTTGAAGGAAATATTAGCCATTTTTCATATTCTCTAGGGATAAGCAAATAGGAAATAACAGTTGCTACCCAACACAAAAATCGTGTTACACAGTGTTATAGTTAACAGTAACAAAATAGTTAACAGTAAATAATTTACCGTAACAAAAGATGATAACCTGAGTTCTACTACTTTAGTGTAAAATTTACTGATAAGGGTTCCAAAATTCATCTAATCGGATAATTTCATTGTGAAAGCCTGGCTTCAATATATCTGCTATACAATGCGAGTCAGCAAAACAACTACTTGGTTGTTTGATTTACTACAAATAGTAAAATCTCTCTCAAACCACATACATGTAAGTTAAAGAGAAAAAAAAAGGAGCACATTGGACACAAGATGACGGTAAAAAAATGTGATAGTGATGGCTAAAAAGTCTTTGACATGGGAGTAAATAACATTCGTTTTAGCGAGGACGTTGTTATGCCAAAAAATGTAATTTGAGAGCTTGTTAGAAGTCATTAATATAATAAGGTGAATCTGTCTTTTTGAAGTGAGGAGAAGCTAAGGAAAACTATAATACTACAGGGAAGGAGCTCAAGGCCATACTTTTAAAATTTGTGCAGTGAAAATATAAATTGATATTTAAAAATGAATCAGAGCGGCAAGGGGTACCCTTAGCACATCGGACAAAAAAAGCCTAGCGGCGTTTCTTTTAAGGCGGTGAGCTGGCAGAATCGTTAGCACACCAGACGAAACGCTTAGCAGCATTTCGTCCATCTTTACGTTTTGAGTTCAAATCCCGCCAAGGTGAACTTTGCCTTTGATCCTTTCGGGGTCGAGAAAATAAGTAGCAGTTGAACACTGTGATCTATGTAATCGACTAACCCCTCCCACAAAATTTCATGCCCTGAGCCTATAGTAGAAAGTAATATTTAAATGTGAATTGATCGTAATCGCAGGGATGAAAAAATAAAACATTATCTGTCGCGATGTGTCATATTTCGCAACTGGGAGATTTCGTAAACGTTGATTAATATTTGATACATATGTATATTAGCTTCAAAATTTGTCACACGGCAAGCAATTTCGTGGGGAGCGGTTAGTCGATTACATCAACCCCAGGGCTCAACCAGTGCATATTTTATTGACTCCGAAAGGAAGAAGAGCAAAATCGGCCTCGGCGAAAATGGACTCAGAACATAAAGATAGCCAAAATGCCACTAAGCATTTTGCCGGCTAACGATTCTACCGGGTTGCCGCCTGAAACATATGTACATTAAAATATCAATTCTACTAGAAGTAATGTTTCCAATTTTTTTAAAGCCTGGCACGTATTCTATCGGTCTCTTTTACCGAAACATTAAGTTACGGGGACGTAAACAAACCAACACCCGTTGTCAAGCGGTGGTGAGAAACAAACACATGGATACATACACACATGTATATATATATATATAGATGTAGATATAAGATCGATAGAAAATACCAAACTTTAAAAAATGAGTACTAGCTCCAATTTGTTTGACTAAAACTTATCAAGGTGGTGTCCCAGCAAGGCTGCAGTCCAATGACTGAATCAAGTAAATGTTAAATCTTTTCAACTATACTATAGGTCACATCGACCTCGAAATACTGCAAAGTATTTAGTCTGGCATACTAACGATCCTGCTAAGTAAATAGTTGAAATACACCCCCTCACACACACACACACACACACACACACATACACGCAAATTTACGTACCGGCACACTTGTTGTCACATATGCATGCATATGCGCGCGCATTTGTATATGTGAATGTGAATAGCAATATACATTATTAACTCTGACCTCTTTCAGCATGTGAGTGTATATATGTTAAAGTGTGCTTAGCAACAGTAATTTGTGTGCAAACATTTACGTGTTTACGAAGTGATAGATAGACAAGATGCCTTTAAAATTTTAAAGTTTTGCACATTTGAATGTCTTGGCTTCGCGACCAAATGGTTCCGGTTTCATCCCACTGCATGGTATCTTGGGCAAGTGTCTTCTACTATAGCCTCGTGCCGACTAAAACCTTGTGGCTGCATTTGGTAGGCAGAAACTAGAAGAAACTCATCGTATATATTTGTATATATATATGGAGAGAGAGAGAGAGAGAGAGAGAGAGAGAGAGATAAACGATACACAGTAAGTAGTGCTAGCCTAGGGTTAAGGACCACAAACTTTTCCATCGGCTTTTCAACAGCCTACCGATTGGGTCAACGCCAAATCACCTTTCAAATGTCAATAAAAAACTGCTAAAATTTAGGGGTGGGGGAATTCGAAAACAAAACGGAAATACAATTAAACGGAAATTACAAAAATAACAAATAAATGAAAAGAGAGCAGACAGAAAGACAGGAGAGAAAAGAAAGAAATGAAAAGGGATAGGTATAGAACAGAAAAATCAAAGAAGGCAAAAAAATGTTTAATGCGACTGACATTGTAGTAAAACAAATTATGTCTGCAATGGATCATTGGTACAGCATGTAATGAAAACATTACGTGTGTTGAGTTAACCTGACAGATAGTACCGAAAGGAAATCTATAATATACATCTTGTCAGGTCATTTCGTTCTACTAGAACTGAATAACGGGCCAGAGTTCTTTTTCAACCTTTCAATGTGTAATCATACATACTTTGTACCATTGTATAAGCAATGGTGTTTTATATGGGAAGAAGCAGTGTTCTCGTCCTGTCGAGATTACGACGTGATTTCAGCGCCTGGTTGAAGTCATTTCTTCTCACACTATTTATACCTTTAGGAACAGTATATGTATAACAATAATCCATTATATCATAAAATATAAGTTCTTGCTTTTTGCGCTTATCTCTACACATTTTTTATAGAAATTATTGTCGGGACTGGTTTGTTACGAAATTTCGTATCCGAATACGTCTAACATAAACAATGTGACATAAAACGTCGTAACAAATCAGTGCCAACTATACGATCCACATAGTTCCGGGTTCAGTCCCACTACGTGGCACCTTGGGCAAATGTCTTCTACTATAGCCTCGGGCCGACCAAAGCCTTGTGAGTGGATTTGGTAGACGGAAACTGAAAGAAGCCCGTCGTATATATGTATATATACATATATGTGTGTGTATATATGACTGTGTGTCTGTGCTTGTCCCCCCAACATCGTTTGACAACCGATGCTGGTGTGTTTACTTAGCGGTTCAGCAAAAACTGAATAAGTCCTGAGGTCGATTTGCTCGACTAAAGGCGGTGCTCCAGCATGGCCACAGTCAAATGACTGAAACAAGTAAAAGAGTAAAAGATTAAAAGAGATAACCTTGAAAATGATTTAATAGCACTGCTAACACGGTAGGACACAGAAATGACTTATAAAGCGATTAATATACTTTGTAGTTTGTATATTATGGTTGTATAACAAAATACGGTGTCCCTACAAGTAATTAATAAGTCCTTGTACCAACCTAGAAAGAACCTCAGGAAGTCCATCTTCGGTTAATTCTGCATGAAAACCACAGGTCCCTTAATCATCTACCTCCTATCTCTCTCTCTCTCTCTCTCTCTCTCTCTCTCTCTCTCTATCTATCTATCTATCTGTCTGTCTATTTTTCTCTTTTATCTTTTACTTGTTTCAATCATTGACTTGCGGCCATGCTGGGGCACCGCCTTGAAGAGTTTGTAGTCGAACAAATCTGCCTCAGTACACAATTTTTCTTTTTAAATTTTGGTATTTCCTTTATCAGTCACTTTTACCGAACTGCTAAGTTATGAGGACGTAAACAAACCGACAGCGGTTATCAAATGGTGGAGAGGACTATGGTCAAAATTATTCTGCTGTGTTCATCCGTTCCTTTTTATGACTATAGAATGTGTTTCGAGGAAGATGTGGTTGCTATTTCTAGCAAGTCATCCATGTAGCCTATTTTCTTTTCTCCCCCACCCCATTGTCTCGTTTTTTGTCTTTATTACAATGCAACAAGTAAGCTTAAATTACTGTCTACCTGTCCACGCGTGCGAAAGCTAATATCAAACTGATATCCCCATTCTGACATACTCTCAAATATAGTTTTCAGTTTATTTAAAGCTCTGAACTTCACCCTCCCTCTATCATCTGTTAGATTATTTTACTTACTATCAGATTATTTTATTGACCGGCAATGTAACACTGGAGCGTGATACGAACTGAGTAAGCTCAAATCTGAAAAATACATTTTATTCAAAGTATTATCTTAAATGAAAAATTGTATTTTAGACAAGTGGTTCTCAACCGGGGTCAATATAGCTCTTGGGGGTCCATATGGCCCTTAGGAATCCATATGGTCCTTGTGGGGGTCCATATATGATTTTGTTGTTAAAATTTATCGGCAATATAAATTTGTTATAATACTAAAATACGCAAAATATTTTTTCATTTTTTTAATACAATTCCTAATGATATTTATTTATAAAAATATGATTTTTAAAGAAATATCGAGGGTACATCTGAGTAAAATAGGAATCGAAAGGGGTCCATACATAAAAGAAACAAATGGTTGAGAAATACTGTTTTTCGACAAACACTAATTGAATCATCCGAGTTCAAACGAGATTGAATGCTTCAGTTAACATACACTCGTGCGTATACATGCACTCAAGGGAAGTATGATACGGTTTGAAAGAAAACATCGTGAGTCAAACATTGTTAATGATTCAGCATTTGACAAATTGAAAGATCAGAAATGCAGCAAAAATTTTTAATGTGTTGGTCAAATGTAAGTGGATCATTGAAAAGTGACACATGATATGCAATTAATGAAACTCGACTAAATCTAAAAAATAATCTCTATAGCTTCTTCATGTTCTGCTGTAGTGGCTCTCCCATGTAGTTAAAGGGAAGAAATTATTGAAATTAGTCATTACACATTTTCCCCCACTTTAGATATCATTTTTGGAAAATTGAAAGGATCTTTTCGGTTTGAACGATAGTTTTTCTAGCGGTGTCATATGAAATTGTCACCCATAATTATGACCCTAGTATCGAGCTATTGCATTTCAATCTGTTTTAGGGTTAGGGTTGGTTACGGTTAGTTACAATTAGGGTTAAGGTTAGGGTTAGGGGTGTGGTAAGGGTACCTTTTTTTCTTCACAAATGTAAATAAACCCAATCTGTTTCTTAAACGAGGGACATATTCATGCGGCACAGAATGTTTTTGACCTCAATGGACGTCACTGATTGGTGAAATTGCAGAAATTGAAGAAAAAAACAACAAATATCTTACAAACTATAGAATTTTCTCAATAAAGCCAAGAGAAAAAGATGTTTTATAAACACATTCTACCAGTATACTAAGTTTAAAATTTTTTAGTTACCTAGAAATTATGTTAAAAACTGCCGTTCAAACCGAAAAGATCCAATTGAAAATTAACAAATTAGACATTATTAGTGGGAAAAATTTGACATGGAATAGAACAGAGAAAAGAATTTCGATTGTTAAACACCAAATATTATCCACATATTTTATTAGCCACAATTACAATAGGGTCAAAGTTCAGAAAAAATTTCTTGAAAAAAATGTAGCTGCCAGCTGACTATGTTTCAAACTCTCTCGTTTTCAACCATAACTATGCTGACCAATTTTTACTCCCAAACATGATGCAACAGTACAAAAGTAATGATGCAATACTTGCAGTGTAATGGTTTCAAACGGTTACTCTTTTTACTCTTTTACTTGTTTCACTCATTTGACTGCAGCCATGCTGGAGCACCGCCTTTAGTCGAGCAAATCGACCCCAGGACTTATTCTTTGTAAGCCTAGTACTTATTCTATCGATTTCTTTTGCCGAACCGCTAAGTTACTGGTACTTAAACACACCAGCATCGGTAGTCAAGCGATGTTGGGGGGACAAACACAGACACACAAACACAGACACACACACACACACACACACACACATACACACACACATACACACACACACATATATATATATATATATATATATATATATATATATATATATACGACTGGGTCCTTTCAGTTTCCGTCTACCAAATCCACTCACAAGGCTTTGGTCGGCCCGAGGCTATACATAGAAGACACTTGCCCAAAGTGCCACGCAGAGGGACTGAACCCGGAACCATGTGGTTGGTAAGCAAGCTACATACCACACAGCCACTCCTGCGCCTTAGGGAGAAAATAACGAGGAATAAAAAATTACTCATTTTGCTTACCACATTCTATTCTTATTTAGGTTGCTGGAATTATTAGAACTGTGGGCAGAATGACTTGCGGTTTTTAACCACGGCCGTTTACACCTCCAAGGATGGCCTTGCTTTTCATTTCTCCTGGGTTGAAAAAATATATACCATCAAGTAACAAACGCCAGATACTTACTCTATCAATCTCTTTTGCAGAACCGCTAGGTTACGGTTGTCAAGCCAAGCAATGGTGCGGAGACGATACAGGCACACAGACACAGACACAGACACACCACACACACACACACCACACACACACACACACACACAATATATATACATATATATATATATATATATATATATATATATACGACTGGGTCCTTTCAGTTTCCGTCTACCAAATCCACTCACAAGGCTTTGGTCGGCCCGAGGCTATACATAGAAGACACTTGCCCAAAGTGCCACGCAGAGGGACTGAACCCGGAACCATGTGGTTGGTAAGCAAGCTACATACCACACAGCCACTCCTGCGCCTTAGGGAGAAAATAACGAGGAATAAAAAATTACTCATTTTGCTTACCACATTCTATTCTTATTTAGGTTGCTGGAATTATTAGAACTGTGGGCAGAATGACTTGCGGTTTTTAACCACGGCCGTTTACACCTCCAAGGATGGCCTTGCTTTTCATTTCTCCTGGGTTGAAAAAATATATACCAATCAAGTAACAAACGCCAGATACTTACTCTATCAATCTCTTTTGCAGAACCGCTAGGTTACGGTTGTCAAGCCAAGCAATGGTGCGGAGACGATACAGGCACACAGACACAGACACAGACACACACACACACACACATATATATACATATACACACACACACACATACACACACACATACATACATACATACATATATATATATATAATATATATATATATATATATATATATATATATATATACGACGGGCATCTTTCAGTTTCCGTCTACCAAATCCACTCACAAATCTTTGAGCGGCCCGAGGCTATAGTAGAAGACACTTGCCCAAGGTGGCACGCAGTGGGACTGAACCCGGAAGCATGTGGTTGGGAGGCAAATTTCTTACCACACAGTCACACCTGCGCCTATATATATATATATATATATATATATATATATATATAGAGAGAGAGAGAGAGAGAGAGAGAGACAGTTACTTTATACCACTCCTAAAATCTTGACAACATTTATGACCATACCCAGCTATGTGCTGTTAACTCACTCCTGTCCACCATTCTAAATAGACACAATCCTCTAATCTTAGATTTAGTAGTTGATAAAAAGACTAATAAATTAAAAATGAACCACAATCTTTTATCATCTTTGACCACAACAAACTTCATACATTTCTTAGGAGTGTAGTATATTCTTAGCTACATTAGTAGCAACATGGATTCTTTCCATCTTCTTGCTCTATTAGAGTATTTGAGGGAAAATTATATTGATATGTTCGACTGATTAAAAATTCTATTTATTTATTTATGCAGCTGAGGATAGCCCTGCATTTAAATTGATGTAATGATTGCATTGTTCAATTAAATGGAGCTGCTTGAAACAGTCATACTGCATCACCTCTTGATATCCTGTTGCTTATTTTGATTTTATTCACATTCCTTTGAGTTGTACGGATAATACCGTACTGATTTGGTGCTTCAACTTGGTGAGAGAGCTAAATTGTTGGTGAGAGATATGTTGGTGAGAGAGCTAAATTTGAATTTCAGATGAGAAAAGGTTTACAGTGATATTTAAAAGAGAAGTTTATGTTAATTGCATGGCTAGCGGAAAAAACTAAAGGCAGCAGTATTCGCATCAGCTCTGCTATGAGAGATGTAATAAAAGGTGAAGAGAGCTGTGATAGAAATAGATCAACTGATGCCGGATCACTTTGTGTAAGTGAGAAGGTCATCAGTGACAAAGCTGCAATAGTAAAAACAACACCAGGGGTACTATAATACTATCACTTCCTCTAGTATAGGTTTTAAATGTAAGAGTTAGAGATGTAAGAGAGATTGCATCGATATTCATTTCTATATATATAAACGGCAAAATGTCTGCGTCTGTGTCCTTTATACAAATCCACACTCTTTCAGTTAGAGGGCTCGCACTTTCTATGGTCATTCAAAACCATCCAAGGGTTGTCGTGCACGTCTTTACATTTCCTCAGTCACCCCGCAAAGCCATTAAAAAATCAATAGAAGTGATTTTTTTGTGAATTTTCTATCCAAAACTCAATCAAACTGCCCGAAACTTGATACGCCAATTGAATGCCTGCTAGCTGTATGTGATTGGTCGGAGATTTGGACAGTACTCGCGTGTATGTGCGCACGCAGCTGTATATGCATGCACTAGCACTATGACCCGGCGTTGCCGGGTCATAGTGCTGGTATACTATAAAGTAAAAGCGCAGCAGCAATTAAAGCCACACTGAGAGCAGCGGTAGCGGTATAAATTACGTGAGTTACTTCAAGAAAAACAGCGACAGTAACAGGAATGAAAGCAACGGCAACGTTGGTGACTGTTTGAAATTAACTAGTGTAGTCGAATGCTGGAAAATACTTAATATAATCAACATAAAAGAGCAGATTCAAAGTTTTGAAAACAGTGTATCTGAAGTGAGGTATGAGCTAGTTGGAAATTAGATAGGAGTACAATGTTCAACGATTCGTTTCTTGTATCAAATCAACTGCAAGTTTGAACATACTCTCAAAAGTGAAATCTATCTGCTGTTCAGACATGCTGTTTTCAAAACTGTAGACTTGAAAGGATACTAAATATATTTGGTGTTTTACTAGCAGTGAGAAACATTGCAGGCATCAAAGCAAAAGACGTCCTGTTGGATGTCTACCCTCTTCATATGAACATCAATAGAGGCTATTGTGAGACTGTCAAACTGCGAGGCGATTGTGAGACTGTCAATAGAGGCGATTGTGAGTTGCATGGCTGTCAAACGATTCAGAAGGGACTCTAGAATTTCAGACAAGGTTAATGCTGTAGTATAAGGTGTTAATGCCAGATATGCTTTCCATAAGTGCTAACAGTTTTATCACTAAGTAACTCATATTAAAATCGAAATAAATTATTAACTTTGGCTACAAAAGCGTTAAGTGATGGGAGGAACATTTCATCTTTGACAGGGTACTATCTATTACAAGGGTGTTAATATTTATTTAAGTAGGGAATCGAACACTTAGACATGTAAAGCAGACATAACGAAGTGCCTGCAGCAGATTTGAATTCTCAACCACTGAACTTACTCTCAATTGTCTTATTCATTTCTCGTAACTTCTACTTATCCCGGGCAAACAGGAACTAGAAAAAATTAAAATAATGACTTCTTTATCTTCAAGAAGGAATATTTGCATATTTATTTTTAATACGTCTAGGCAGGTTCAGACACAAAATATGCTGGGTGCTATTTTTTAGACAACAGTATGCTCAACACTCTCGTCTCATTGGCGCAAGACATTCTGGGACACTGGTGTTTGGACATGTGTCTTTCTTTGTTTAGTTTTACTGTAAACTATGTTTTGAACTTACAAATTAATTCGAATGGCTGATAAATGATATGATGGGAAAATGTTCGTTCCAATTTTAATTCAGTTGGATATATATTGTAGAAAAATTTTCATTCCATATATGAGTTTTGCATATAATTTTGCTGTCTGAAATTTTCGTTTAAGTTAAAGGTCAAAGATTTTGGAATATAGAATTTCCGTCAAAATATGAATACCCAAAAACTTTTATGTGGTTTAAATGTCAGTCACTAGTTTCTTGTTTGAAACGTATGACGGCTACATGAATCCGAGCTAGATAATTTAGTAGATGTTTTAGTTTAAGCTTTTAGTCTGGAGGGAAGGCAGTGACTATTTTTCCTTAAATAAGAACTAAATAAGTGAGTTTGTGTGTATATGTATACACACACACACACACCACACACACACACACACACACACATATATATATATATATATATTATATATATATATATATATATATATATATATGAAGACAGAGACTGAGGAGACGAAGCGAGAAAGTATATATGTTTGTGTATCGTTAAAAAAGACAACGTTTATTAATTAGTTAGTGCTTTTCACAGGGCATTCGAGAGATTAATGGGGGAGAGGAAAATGTCCTCAAATCGGAGGTCAGGATCAGGGGAGAGGTGAATGTTTGCAACAGAGTGGATTCCACTAAAGGCACCCAAGGTTCCAGGTGGCGTTATTAAACCAGGTAACACATTAAGTCTGTCGCCTATCTCAGCAATATAGACTGATTACACAAGTCTTCGTGATTTACAGTTTAAATGTCTACATAACTTTTTAAAGCAATTGTTCAAGATGACCTCTCCGTCACACCTAGTTTTTCTGTAATAAAACTTTTTTTTATAACATGGTATCAGAGAATCTGATGATAATGATTATCTGATTTATTTTGCTCAACAAAATAGGCTGCTATAAAAAAATGCTGACCTAATATCAGTGAAGGTAAACTAGCAGCCAATATAAAGTTTATTAAACAGTTGTGGCAACTCTGACAGACAACGTGACCATGAAAAGCTGTATACACGATTGCTAACTGATGCTTTACTGTTGTTTAGTCGTTGAGGATATTTACGTATAAACTCCATTTAAAATGAATGCATATAGACGTAACTGCGTGAACAGTCCAGACATATTCTGCTACATTTGTGGCAGATATGTTGCCATTAAGCAGAGACAAAATATAACTGATCTTGTAAAAAATTTATACTTTGTTTATTTTGGTGTTAAACTCAGTGAAGACAAACCTTGGGTTCCAGACAAAGTATATCGCACTTGTGTGAGGGGCTGAGACTCTGCAAAACCGATAAGAGAAAATAAATGCCCTTTGGAATACTAATGGTGTGGCAAGAGCCGAGTATCCACGCTGACGATTATTATTTCTGCATTACTAAAGTTGATGAGTACAGTGCAAAAAGATAAACATAAGATAGTGTATCATAGTATCCCCTCGGCTATAGAGACTATTGCACATGGGGTTGACATTCCAGTTCCTTTCCCACCACTTGTTTCGGAGAATGTTACATCCGATAGTAATGAAGAAGACAAATGTGAAGAAGAGGGTAATGATTACACTCCTGATGAAATCAAAAGCCCGCAGTTATTTACACAGGAAAAGCTCAATGATTTGGTGAGAGATTTGAACCTACCAATGGATGCAGCGGAACTTCTTGTTTCTAGGCTGAAAATGAAAAAGGTTTCATTGCCGGGAACCTTCTTCACGTGGTATCGTCACGGGGAATACGAGTTGTTGCCATTCTTTGCTGAGTATGAATCAATGGTATTTTGCTGCTAAAATATTTGGAAATCGAGAGCAATCTCTCAGAATGGAAACTATTTATTTATTCCTCCAAAAAGAGTTTGAAAGCTGTCGCGCTACATAATGGTAATAAGTATTCATCCATTCCAGTGGCACATTCTGTACAACTAAAGAAGACGTATGAAAATGTAAAAAAAAAAACTTTTGTTAAATATAAATAATCAGAATAATACTGGCAAGTGTGTAGAAATTTCAAAATCAAAGGCATGCATTTACGCCGGCTGACAGGCAATACAAAAGTGCCATGCTTCTGATGTGAATGTGACAGTAGAGCTAAAGAAAGGCTCTGGATGGTTAAAAACTGGCCCCAAATAAGTTTATTACCCGGATCCAAAAACATTCTGCACGAGCCTTTGATTGAATCTACAAAAGTACTTATATAACCTTTGCACATTAAACGGGTTTGATGAAACAGTTCGTTAAATCTTTGCCTGTATATGGATCATGTTTGCAGTATCTCTCAAAAATATTCCTAAACATAACCAGTGAGAAAATTAAAGCAGGAATATTTGATGGCCCTGACAGTCGTAAACTAAAAAAAGACCCAAATTATGAAAAATCCATGAATGACTCAAAAACAGGCATGGGTGAGCTTCAAATGTGTTGTCGAGAACTTTTGGGGATACAATAAGTGTTCAAATTACAAAATCCTAGTTAATACCGTATTGCAAAACTTCAAAAATTTGGGTGCAACATGAATGTTAAAATGAACTTCCTTTCTTCACTCACACTTTGACTATTTCCGGGAGAACATTGGCAATCTAAGTGAAGAGCAGGGTGAGAAGATTTCACCAAGACATTAAAGAAATGGTACGGAGGTACTGGGAGAGGTGGAATGTAAACATGACGGCAGAATACTGCTGGACTCTACAGAGACTGCAAGCAACTACCAGAAGCTGGAAGGAAATCAAAGAACAGGAAGTTTGGAAAGAGTACAATTACTTTAAAGCCATGGTAAGTGCATTAAAAATATAAATTTCGTCAATAAGTAAGCTTATACACATCTTTCACATCTTTTTTTAATTATTGCTCTAGTCATTTGTTCTTAATTTCATCATACTTTAATCTAAAAATCTGCCACAAAAGGGAATGAATAACAAGAAAAGTCGTTTTAACTTTGGCAGCCACCTATGCAAAATCTGCACATGATAAGCTAAATCTAAAAACAT
The DNA here is from genome assembly GCF_006345805.1 of Octopus sinensis. Lineage (NCBI taxonomy): Eukaryota > Metazoa > Mollusca > Cephalopoda > Octopoda > Octopodidae > Octopus > Octopus sinensis. The sequence goes on along the minus strand of NC_042997.1, from coordinate 93,053,608 downwards.
ATTTGAAATCAGCATTAAAAAATACTTCAGAATCACCTATAAGTAGACAATCATCATTTACTTGATTGAGTCTGTACTTGGAACCGTATAAAACGTTTCAATGAATTCTTCATTTCCACATTGTACAACAGTGGAATTTTATCAAGTTGAACTTCATATTAATTCGTACTTTCTCGGGAATCTGAAGTTCCTACTCGTAAATCAATGTGGAGGATGAGAAGTTCCGGGCCAAAATGGGGTGGATAATACGAAATTAGATTTGGCTGACAATATTCCATTATATATGATGACTATTTTTCAGGAATTCAGAAATCCGAACAACAGAGCGGACCAGAGGACTAAACGGCACACCTCTAATCAAAAGTGATCCAGCCATAATTATCGCGACCTTCTTTGATACATTTTCAATGTGTCTTTCGCTTTTCAAAGTCGCAGGGTGTAGATCGAGGGCGAGTTTTGGCCGCTATCTTTAGCAGACCAAGCGACTATACAAAGGTCCTTTTTCTAGTTTTGACACAACTAGTCATCCCCGGGTATCAAGGTGTTTCAATTTGAGTCTCTAAGAACTTGGATAACTTAGAGTTGATTGGTAAATTTGTTATTAAATTCTCTAAGCAAAAAGAAGGATTATCTTATGTAAATTTCTTTAAATTAATCTATTTAAATACTTATATATTGAGCCAGAAAAATGCTATCAATTAAAAATACACTTTTAATGAAGAGGAAAATCATTAGTGTAAATCATAACTTATAAAGTCCTGGGTTGTGGGACCCTGGTTCGGGAGTTCCAGGATTCGGAGAAGTGTAGAATAACCTCTTTCCTACTGTTGTTCCAAGATCTACTATGACCAGATTAGTAGCATCTGTCAGGGTCCAGACTGTGGGTTAAATAGCATGTAAACGTTCGAGTTAGGGTACGTTAAAATCAGGGGTTGCACCATGGTGGATGTGCGAATATCCACTAGATACTGAGCGGATGAACAGAAAACAAACTGTTACCGGCCAAGACCAACCAGTTAAGAAAGCGAACTACTGCTATCATCTTTAGTGGTAGCATGAGCAGATTAGATATTTCAGCTAAGGAAAAACTATTGTGTCTAAAACCTAAGCCAGACATTCATGTCTCCACCGCTCGATCAGGACGTCTGGCTTTGAAGAGGTAGACTGGTCCGAGCCAGCCGCTCAACCCAGATAACTGTTAAAGTCAGGGAAAGCATTTAGTAAGGTACAACCTAATTAAAATTTTAATTTTAGTGTTTTTCTCCCTGCTTTTATAAAGAATTATAACTAACGGTAATGAGTTTTCCTTTTATTACGAGTATTAGACTCTTATAAGAAATTATTTTACTCACTAAATTATGTTAGTATTGATTTAGAGCTATATGTTGTCCTTGCGTAAAGCTTTCCAGAGAAATTTTGCCATATCGTTATTCTAAATTGCCTAATATATTCTCAGTCAATCGGAAATCTTGAAGACACACTATATGCCTGCTATTCAATTTTTAAATCAATGATAATTTCATTAAATTTTTCCCTTTCTTTTGATCAAAGATGACACGTGGATTCTCGAAGGGTGCCAAACGTGGCTGTGTGTTAAGATGTTTACCTTCCAGCCATATGATTCCGAGTTCTGACCCACTACATGTCAACCTGAATGGGTTCTACTCTAGCTCGGGGTTGACTAAAGCTTTGTGAGTGGATTTGACAGACGAAAACCGAAAAAAACTCGTTGTGTACACACACACAAGTGTGAATGTGTGTGTTTGTCCCCCACCAGTTCGGCATAAGGGATCAAGAGAATAAGTACCATGCTATAAAAGTAAGTAGTTGGAATCAATTCGTTCGAATAAAACCCAGCAGCCATGCTGGTTCACTTCCAAGGCGGTGCTCTAGGATAGCCGCTGTCCAATGCATGAAAAAAAACATGTTTAAGAAATGGGATATAAATAATTTGCTTCTTAACAAGAGACGTGAAGCTTTATCATTTTGTTCAATATATTAAATGTTACTCCTACTAGGAAATTTCCTGTATCAACGTAGAAACAAAAATGAAAAAAAAAACGAAGGTTCAATCCAGCCCCCAGTGAGGATCGAACTCACGACCCCTGGTTTACAAGACCAGTGCTCTAACCACTGAGCTATGGAGGCAGATGCCGAAGACCGAGTGTTTTCTATAGATATTTATTAACTAACTATAAGTAGGCCGTCGGTTAACTTGAAATATTTCTATTGACTACATATTTTTTCACATTGCTTGTCCTGTTTTCATTCCACCCACTTCCTATTATTCTTTCAGACATTATGACTGTGTTGGCTTCTGAGTAGTTATTGTTGTTTTTTTCTTAAATAAACCTCAATGTGATCCGTTTGCTGAATGCACGTGAACCAGTGATTGAGGTGTTGCACTCACGATCTTAAGAGCGTGGTATCGATTACCATTCAACTGTAAATGAGAACCCAACGACGGACTGGCATCATGTTCAAGGAGGTGAGGGTGTGGTAATCTCGGTTATTTATACGCCATACATGGGCCCGAAAACAGGAGGTGCAAGCACACCACCTAACATTTCTTGCTAAGGAACAGAGTTGCAGAGGGTGGAAGCGCACCTAAAATTTCTTTCCCGGGAACAGGGGGTGCAGAGAATGCAAGCGCAACTCCTAGAATTTTGGGAGGAGTGCAAAACCAAAATTTGCACCCCTACTTACTTTTGTTAAGTTTAGAAAACAGTGCGTAAATATGATCTGTAAATAAGTTAGGTTTCTTCACAATGAACAAAAAAAACAAAGATAAATGAAAAAAGAGCTTGCTCGTAAAAAAAAAAATAGGACCTGGGCTTGCTCCTCCTAAATAAATTTCGATCCCGAGCCAGTGATGTCGCAAAAACTAGGTAAACAGCCTTATGTATCTCAGGGCCCGAGACTATTATGTCGAGGCATTTATTTACCGTGCGTGTGAGCTGACACAAATGCATTTTATGTCCATCAGTTCATTTTTCTCTCTTACAGGTGCAGACATGGCTGTGTGGTTAAGAAACTCACTTTGAAACAACGTGGTTTCGGGCTCAGTCCCATTGTGTGACACCTTGGGAAAATGTCTTCTATTATAACCCCAGGTTAACCAATGTCTTGTGAGCGAATTTCCTTGACTGAAACTATGTGGAATCCCATTGTGTGTGTGTGTATGTATGTATGTATGTATGTATGTATGTATGTATGTATGCACGATGAGGCGCTGAAAAATTCCTGGCTTCTAAGGGTGTCGCAAAAGTTGGAGGCCCAGCCTTCCGAGTTCTTTTACAGGGCTTAGAAAAACTGAAGGACCGCTGCAATAAGAGTGTGAATATGTAAGAGGAATACAGCCTTGGCCAAAAGTATTAGGCCACCCCAATGTTTTGGGGTTCTGCAATCTCAATGTTAATGAAACTCGTGCACATGGTAGATTATGGTTTATTTCACAACATACAATAGTTTTAATATCTAGTTGACCCTCCTTTAGCATCAGTTACCGCTTTTATACAATTAGGCATTGAATCAACTAGTTAATTGCAGGTGCTAGGCACAATTTTATTCCATTCTTCTATCAACTTTTGGTACAAATGCTCTTTATTTTTAATTGTGTCCCTGGAAGCTTCACCAAGTGCTGTCCATAGGTGTTCAATTAGATTGGGACTTTGAGCTGGCCAGTCCATGGGAACAATACTCTGTATCTCAAGCCATTGACGAGTGCCCTTTACTGTGTGACATGGAGAATTGTTCTGTTGAAAAATAACACTGTTTTTCGATACTTCTGAATGCAATTTAGCAACTGATGACTCTAAAACATCCGATAACATAGAAACGGAGGTAGCTGAATTCATCATTCCTTGACATAAAAACAATTCTCCAGGTCCTGTGGCAGACATGCAGACTCACACCATGATAGAATCACCCCCATGTTTTACGGTTGGTACCAGACATTCAGCCTTAAATGCTCCCCCAACTCTGCGACGCACGAAAGTTGCACCAGATGTACTGAAAACCTGAGTAAAAACATAGAAATAATACTACCTTTATGTGGTTACTTTTTTTATATATATTTTAAGCAACAAACCAGTTACATTAAGTTTATAAGTTGATTGAATACATGTACTATCTTACCTCATAGTTACTGTCTTCAGTCCATGTGACTTTCGACCATTGCTCACTGGTCCAATTTAAGTGGTTTTTGGCCCACTGAAGACGTTTGTCCATATTCGCTTCAGAAACCCATGGCGTCTTCCTGGCTTTATGGCCTTTTAGACCATACTTTACAAGCCTTCTTCTAACAATTCTGGTTGATATTTGAGATGTTTTTCTCATTAAAGGCATTGCTGAAATAAGAAACTAACACAAACCAAGCAGTAATTTTAATTTATTACAAATATATTACACAAAATGTTTAATTACACGTCTGAGGACAGATACTTCTGTCAAACTTCCTTTCCTCACCTATAACTTTCTCAGGGGCCTTTTTTTGTGTGATGCAATATAGACTATAATTTGCTTAGCTTTGCTAGTCACATAGTTGATTATTTTATATTGTGTAATAGGTGTAGTTTTGACCCGCCAAGAAATATTATTTCCCAAATACGATTACTTCCTTATCTTATGTGTAAAAACAAAATACTTGAACTATGACATTTTCTTTCTAATACATTTCATTTTATGATCTATTATATCGTAAATACGGATGTGTGCAGAAAAACTTTTTAAAATTTAGTTTGACATTTTATTTTCCTTATGATGGATTTTACGATAAATATGTGCGTGAGTGTATTTGCCTTCTATTTCTCGCAAGTGAACCGACCACTTCGAATCTCCTTAATATCACTTATTCTGTCATGCGAACTTAAGGGCTTGGTTTTAAATATGAAGAACCTGCAACGGTGATGTTAGTTGTAATTTTAAGTTATTTTACTTGAGATTGTGTGTCGGAACTGTATCAATTGCATCGTTGACTAACCATTTTAACCATCTAAAAGAATATACAAAAACTGTTATATTCCCTTTTCTTCTAAATTTGTCGTCTAAACTTGTCTATATCTGTCGTCAAAAAAATCCCTCACCTACGGCTGATGAGCACATTATATGAACTCAGTACGTAGCAAATTCCATCCATGATAGTGCACATGTTATTTAACTAACCTCCTAAACACTCCAATATAACATATTTATAGGGGGACATAAGTTATGGATAGAAAATGTAACTGCCAACGGTATTCTAGTGAATACTGTATACAGTGATCCCTCGTTTATCGCGGTAGATTGGTTTCGAGACCGGCCGCGATAATTGAATTTCCGCGAAGTAGGGACACCATATTTACAGTACTTATTTAACGTGTATTTGGACTTTTAAAACCCTTCCTGTACTGTTAACAACCCACCCATAACAGTAGTCTATTAATAACAAGGACAACTGTTAAGCAATAACACTTTAGATTTAAAAAATAAAGATTGTTACTGTTACACAGGCCAGATTACAAAATAGAAAGCTGTGATTCGTCGTCTCTCTCCATTGCACCAATCACAGCCCGTCTTAAGTTCAAATACACCTGTATATGCTTTTTTGCTATTTTGCACTTGTTTTGTTGTTCCTAGACTAGGAAATAATATTTATTATTAATATTTTAAAGGATTTAATGAAACATTTTAGGCATTCATATATACATATTTTTAAAATCCGCGAAGTCGTGAATCCGCGATAGTTGAACCGCGAAGTAGCGAGGGATCACTGTACTCACTAATAGAAAACCTAGTCGAAGTCATTAGTTATTAAGAGAGAGAATCTATTGTGCTGGAAACTACTGAAATGAATATGTTATGTAAGGGTGAAGAGAGATGTGCTACTAATGTACTAATATCAAAACGGGCAGAAACATTCAGTATTTTATTTTCCGGTAGGTGTATGGATAAAAAGTTTGCTTGCCAGGCTTGTGGTCTTGGGTTCAGTCTCTCAGCGTGGTACCGTAGGCAAGTGATGTCTACCATGGTGACCTGGTCGGCCAGAGGATTGCGAGTGGTTTTGGAAGACGGAAACTGAAAGATGCCCGTCGTGTATTTACATATATATAAAACACAAACACGCACGTGTGTGTGTGCATGTGAGTTTACTCTCCACCGTTTCTTGTTGTTGAATGCTCGAAATAAGGAGTAGATAGACAGCTGATGAAGGGTCCTTTCTCTGTATTTACTTGTCCTGTTTTCCATTTTTCTCGTTGTTTACGTATTTAACACGTTTATTTACGTATTTCATGTTATTTGCACCGTTGGTGACATCCTGTACCCATATATGCATGTATATATATATGTAGGTATGTATTTATATATACACACGCACACACACACACACACACACACATACATATATATATATATATATGTATGTATGTATGTATGTATGTATGTATGTATGTATGTATGTATGTATGTATGTATGTATGTATGTAAGGCGAGCTGGCAGACACGTTAGCACGCCGGTCGAAATGCTTAGAGGTATTTCGTCTGTCTTTATGTTCTGAGTTCAAATTTCACCCAGGTCGACTTTGCCTTTCATCCTTTCGGGGTCGATAAATTAAGTACCAGTTGCGTACTGGGGTCGATCTAATCGACTGGCCTCTTCCCCAAAGATTTCAGACCTTGTGCCTTGAGTAGAAAAGAATATATATATATATATATATATAGTAAATTGATCTGCATAAAAAGGTCAACAAGAACAGTACTCTATCTAATGAGAGTCCGATATTAATGTATGCGTTTCACTCCACATGTATTACACGCGCTACTAATAGTTTCATGTACATGACACGGACGTTCATCAGGGGGGCTAATTATTCTATGAAACAGCGCCTGATGAACGTACTTGTCATATACGTGAAACTATTCGTAGCGCGTGTAATACATATGGAGTGAAACGCATACATTACTACACACACACACACACACACACACACCACACACACACATATATATATATATATATATATATGTATATGTGTGTGTGTGTGTGTGTGTAACGGTTAGGTTTTAATTAGTGTAGTTACCAATTGTAACGGTTGAGGTTGATTAGTACACAATATTATGAACTGTAAATGTTGGAGTCAGCAGTTGTAACGATAAAAAATTGTTGTTATAACAGCGTATTGTAGGGTGTGAAAGATGAACAATGCATAAAATTTTAAGGAAATATTTATTCACCGTTACGCTACAATACCTTGCCTCGACGGGCAGGTTATGATAAAAATCGTAAAGCATGCGAAGTAAAGTTTGTGTTTGTGTTCTCTTCATTGTTTAGTAGTAATTACAGAGAGCGATAAAATTATGTAAGAGAACAGAATTAGAGCTAGTGAGAGTTGTAGGGTTGTGGGACGTTGTCTCACAGTTGCTGACTGTATACTTCATTTCTCCCTCTGAACAAGGTTCGAGCTTGTCAGCCAGACTTCGTCCTCACTGAGTTGTCACCGAATGACTAAGTGACTGAGTCGTCACCAAGTGACTGAACTATCTTTTTGTTTGGGGTTTATGCTTTTATAACTATCCAGAAGGAGAGACATATTGTTGAGAACAATGGGCTTCGTTGGTGGCACTGTGATATCTCTATTCTAGCTTTTGGTGAAGTAGAAGAGGTTATAAGGGTCAAGTGGGGAAGACATTATTTCGGCCTAGCTAAAGGCAATCTGGTAAATGTAAAACTGCTGTCAGAGAAAACCCATTATTCCACCGTGAGAAAAGTTCTGTTGAACTGTTAATTTAAATTTGACTATGGTGGATCGAATCCACTTCATGCCTGCAAGATCCAACATATATATATAGAGAGAGAAAGAGGGGGGGAGAGAAAGTGAGAGAGAGAGAGGAAAGAGAGAGAGAGAGATCTGTACAAAAATTTGCCAAGCTGTATATATAATTTGTAGCTGTACTCATGTTCATCCGCTAACGGTGCTATATAAACAATAATTATTGGACTCACTTCAATTTCAAAACCTATATTTAAAATATAAACCCCATCGCTCAGTCGATGATATGCTTAAGTACAACCTTTCAGTGCAAATTACATAACTTGTTTTTTTATCCTTTTTCTCATACAAAACTATTAAAAGTATGCAGCAACTACATAACTTGAACAAAGCTATTGACACCTACCCAAGTAGAACACACCCTACCTTTTTTTTCTCACAGCTATTTATGATCACGCATTTAAACAATCCAATCTATAAAGCTGTTTCTTTATTCGTCACTAAATTATGCTATCACTTACTTTACAACCACTATGCTCCCCACTCCAAGAAACACATAAAAGGTTTGGAAAGCAAAATAATTTTAGTGTGCTGACGGCAACTGAGGTGAAACTTCGAACTCACAGTCAACTTTTTATTTTTAAATATGTATGCGCGCCTATCTGCCTGTATGTACATGTAGAAATGTACGTATGTTTTTGTATATACAGGGTGGGCCAAAAGTAGGAATGCACTTTTATTTTTATTTTTTATTACATTTACATTTATTTATTACGTTCACGGTAAGGATAGCTCCTGAGATGAACGGTGTGAGGATTTTTGGAGCTATTTACAATTGTTAAAGCGACTCTCATCTCATTTTCTTCACTCATTGACATCCTAGGACGTCCAGATTTCGGTGCATTAACCACTGAATCCTTCAAAAAAGTTTTTCTCTTATACGATAAATTGTCAGTCGTGTTGGTGAAGTGCCAAATGCTTCTCTCTGTGCTGTACGCACCTGGTCGGCATTTCTAGTTTTCCAATAATGCTTTGGAATCCACTTTCTTTGCTCTTGACTCAAATTATTTGCCATTATTTATGGTACCTGTAAAAAAATAAACAAGTTAATTTAAAAAGTGTATACCTACTTTTAGCCCACCCTGTACTCATATGGCGGTGTATGTATACGCGTATGTGTATAAAGAAAATTGTGAATTTATACGGATCGACACGCTTAAGTGAGATTTTTATCGATTGGCTTTGGCCCTCGCCCTACTCCATCTCTTTTTATTTCATGCGGTTAAAATACAATTTAATCTATGTTGCAAATATCTGTTTCACAAAATGTACCCCAAATCCTTTCATTTATACATTGTGAACGAAGTATTCATAAATAACTTTAAGCTAATGATCATGACATGTGAAGCGGAAACGAAAAATGAATGAGAGGAAAAGAAAAAATAAGTGGAGGTGGCGGGGAGGAAGAGAACAGAACCTAGTAGCGTCTAATGACTTCCAATGTCAAGTGGTCTAAATCAATTAACACGTATACAACGTACCCGTATGACCATAAGTTCAGCAAGAATAGACAACTATTAGGCCTATAACAATTTGCTATCAAATTTCAAACGGTCACTGTAGTACTGTGTCGCTGATAATGTTGTAGCGGCACAAGCAGTCAGCGCCATATTGGATGAGATCTCGCGGCAGCCATTGCCATCTCCGAGACTGGAGCGAGACCTCACCTGCATCTATTTGCCATACGCGAGATCACAACGAGGCACGCGATGGCAAACTGGATATAAAGGCCCAACAAAAACAGATTTATTCTATTTTCACCACAAGCGCTTGCTGAGCACACTTCACTGGCTGGATCTCCCAGCTAGTCCTGTCTGCATGTTGTATCTCCAGAGGCAATGGGTCCCACGTTAACGGCGATACAACGAAACGCACACAACTTGAAATGGCATGCTGAGAACAACACACTTCACCTATTCTGTGAAACTTGTAAATAAACCGGTTATAAATTGCATTTGTACTTAAAGAGTTCTGGAGCCTGAACTACACGAAGAACAATATTTAATGGGAGAAGGCGATATTCACCCGATATTGTAAACCTTGCCTTCCATTGTAATATCATGGTAATGCGACGAAGATGTCACCTCAAAAATGAATAACTAGTGAGTTTAACAGTGTGTGTAACGGTGTGTGTGTGTGTGTGTGTGTGTGTGTTTGGATGGTATAAATGGTTCTTCTACCATGTAATGTCCACATACGTTTTCTAATTCATTTTATCTTTTTTTATAAGAGTCAAAACATTAAAATATACACGAGCAAAGTAAACTGTGAAAACAGTGAAAAGCATTGCAACAGTTAACGAGCAAATTAAATATTTATAAGCTACTAGCAAACCAACAGGAGTTGCTAGAAATAACAATCAGAACATTGCCTAGAACGGATATTTATTAGTTAAAAAAATTCGAAGAAGGAAAGTTTTCAATACACTCTAGGATTTTATAAAATAAATTATCTTTCTCTCATATCCCTTTCTCCACATAAATTCACAAAGATAAGAGTCAACCATGGAACGGTGTGTCCCACACCGGCGTTTGTTTCCACGCTTTAAAGATGCCCATGTACTCTCAAATGCTATGGCTCACAGTTTTATG
>NC_042997.1:93030709-93038209 GCF_006345805.1 Octopus sinensis | reverse complement strand
AAATAATTCTGGATATTATATAGCAGACGTCTCTATGTTGGCTGAAGCAAAACAAAAATTGATACACATCCGAACGCCTTGACTATTATATTTACATATGCATTTAGGAATCCAAGGGAGAATATAGTTGTCTTTAGTGTTTAATTTGCGTCTTCTGTCCCCTATGTAGTTTTCGAAATTTTGCATGTTGTATGTCTAGTAATACCAACATCAATCATTCTTTCTAAACGAGACACAGAGCCTGACAGTTTCGAGGCAGCAGCTAGTCGATTACATTGATTCCAGTGTTCAACCGGCACTTACTTCATCGACCCCGAAAGAATGAAAAGCAAAGTCAACTTCGATGGAATTTGAACTCAAAACGCGAAGACGGACGAAATGCTGCTAAGCATTTTTCCCGGCGTGCTAACGATTCTGCCAGTTCCCCCACTACTACTACTACTACTACTACTACTACTATACTACTACTACTACTACTACTACTACTACTACACTACTACTACTACTACTACTACTACTACTACTACTACTACTCACTATAATGATTATAATAATCCTTTCTACTATAGGCAGAAGGCCTGAAATTTTGGGGGTGGGGATAAGTCAATTACATCGACTCCAGTGTTCCACTGATACTTAATAATAATTTATCGACCTTGGAAGGATGAAAGGCAAAGTCAACCTCGGCGAAATATGAACTTAGAACATGAAAACGGACGAAATACCCGCTAAGCATTTTGCCCGGCGTGCTAACGATTCCGCCAGCTCACCATCTTAATTATAATAATAATCCTTTCTACTAAAAGCACAAGGCCTGAAATTTTGGGAGGGGGTCTAGTCGATTGCATTAACTCCAGTACTTAATTTATCGATCCCGAAAAGATAAAAGGTAAAGTCAGCATCGATGCAATTTGAACTCAAAACGTAAAGACAGGCGAAATGTTGCGAATCTGCCAACTTGTCGCTTTTATAATAATAATAATAATAATATAATAATAATAATAATAATAATAATAATAATAATAATAATAATAATAATAATAATAATAATAATAATAATAATAATAATAATAATAATAATAATAATAATAATAATAATAATAGATACAGAACGACTCTATCTGCCAAGAAAAGAGGGAGGCCGTGGTCTTTTGCAACTGGCAATAACAATGAAGATTGCTACAATTGGCCTAGACACCTACCTGAAAAACTCTGAGGACTGGATGTTAAAACTTGTCTCAAAACATGAAAACAAGAAAGCATCATACTCAGTCACAAAACAGGCAAAGGAATATCTAAGTGAATTCCGAATACAACCAATTTCGGAATTAGAGATAGATATACAAGAAACAAGCACAGAAAAAGCTAGGCGCATGAAAACCTGTGCCAAAACTGCGGCCTTAGATATTCTGAATAATAAATGGCAAGAAAAACCTCTCTATGGCAAATACCCAAAGAGAGCGAATAATGCAGATATCGACAACGCCCTGACCCATCAATGGCTAATGGCCTCTGGCTTAAAATCTGAAACAGAGGGGTTTATCATAGCAGCTCAAGATCAATGCCTACCAACAAGAAACTACCAGGCCAACATATTAAAGAACGGCAGTAGCCCAACATGTCGTGTATACCGACAACAAAATGAAACCATTGACCATGTTGTCTCCAAATGCAGTCTTCTAGCGCCTACAGAGTACCTCAGTAGGCATGATAGAGCTGCACAATATATTCACTGGGTAATTTGCAAAAACCTAGATTTGCCCCATGAAAAAAACTGGTGGGAACACAATCCACCTCCTGTGCTTGAAAATGACCACATCTCACTCCTCTGGAACTTCACCATTCAAACTGACAGGAAGATAGATGCAAATAGGCCAGACATTATATTGAAAGACTTCAGACAAAGAACATGCCTCCTCATTGATATGACTGTCTCAATCGATATAAACGTATCTGTCAAGACCTACCAAAAACTGAGCAAATATAAAGATCTTGAAATAGAAATCAGCAAAATGTGGAAGCTGAAGACTAAAACAATACCTGTTGTCATAGGTGCCCTGGGAATGATAGCGAAAGGGACTGATTGCTACCTAACTCAGATACCAGGAAACCCCAAAATGGCAGAAATTCAAAAGATAGTGCTCATGGGAACTGCTCATATCCTACGCAAAATACTCTCTATGTAATCCCAAGGTTTAAAACAAACTTTTTTTTAATTAAAAAAATTTTTTTTTTTTTTTTAATTTATTCTTATGTATTACACATTCACTAGTACAACACCAAAAAAAAAAAAACAAATATATGGCACAGAACTTCCAACCTGTTGTCTCTTGAGGTCTCTGGGTGAGACTTGGAGCCAACTTGTACAGACATAAAGCAAAAGTCAAACATAGAATAATAATAATAATAATAATTATAATAATAACAAACATAATTTTCGTATGGTTTTTTAGGCATTCACTAGTACAACACTAAGTACAAAACCAAATGTATGGCACCCTAGGCATAACACCAACATGAACTTCCAAATTGTTGTCTCTTGAGATCTCTGGGTGAGACTTAGAGCCAGCTTGTGCAAATGTAAAGCAAAAGTCAAACATATAATAATAATAATAATAATAATAATATAATAATAATAATAATAATAATAATAATAATAATAATATCTTTCCTTTATTAACCAGTAAGGGTTCACAAAAACATTGGGGACGGTACTGGACAATACAATGTGAAGTTACATAAAACAGTGACAACAGAAAATTGAAACAATGAATAATTCCCCGAAAGAGAGAGACTTCCTAGGGCTGCTCGTGGATACCCCACAAAAACCACGGTCGACCTGACTCCTAAGGCAAGTGTTGTCTTCACACTGTCCTTCAACTTACAGGCGCATCGGACCACTCTTGCAGCAGTCATCCATCTTTTAACAAAATTGCTGAGAGGCAGCACTTCCTTCTCTACCTTCACTTTCCTTTTCAAGTAAAACTTTAAAAAGTTGATGAGGGTTTGGCCAAAGAGGAAAGTCGATTACATCGACCACAGTACTTGACTATTTTATCCACATAAATATTTAGTATTTATTTTATCCACCCCGAAAGACAATGTCAACCTCAGTGGAATTTGAACTCAGAACGTAATTTATAGGAAGAAATACCCGCAAAGCATTTTTGTCGACGGTTTAACAATTGTACCAGAAAAGATATAAGATATACTTGAGTGTGTGTATGTGTGCGTGAAAGAGAGAGAGAGAGAGAGAGAGAGAGAGAGAGAGAGAAAGAAAGAAAGAAAGAAAGAAAGAAAGAAAGAAAAAGAAAGAAAGAAAGAAAGAAAGAAAGAGAGATCGCGTGTGTGTGTTTACTTTTCAATCTACCATAAAAGGTCGAAGCCATAAATTATTTTAGGACGAAACCTGACTATAAATGCCAATTATTTTGTTTAAGCAACAGGAGACTTATAAACATGCAAAATATCTGTTGCACAGTTACCTGAAAATACTGCCCTGTAAAACTGGAACTCGAGTGTTGGGCCATACCCATAATACACTATCTAATTTATTTTTTTACTTGTTTCAGTCATTTGATTGTGGCCATGCTGGAGCACCGCCTTTAGTCGAGCACATCGACCCCGGGACTTATTCTTTGTAAGCCTAGTACTTATTCTATCGGTCACTTTTGCTGAACCGCTAAGTGACGGGGACTTAACCACATCAGCATCGGTTGGGGGAACAAACAAGTGCCAGCTTTTTCGAGGAGAGTGTTTAATGTGGTTATTAGGTTTTTTAAATAATCATAGATGAGTAACACTTGTTGCTGTGTGTTATGTTCATAATGCGCACGCAAATATTAATAAATAGAACAGCATTGAAGAGGTATTGAATGAAACAAGTATAAGTTTTTACTCCAGCATAGGATGAAAAATAATTCGACGACAATTCATAAATATTGAGAACAAATTAAGAACAAATGATTTGAACACCATATCAAAAAGATAACTCACAATAACCCTCGTGTGGTATTTCAGGTTGTTCTAGGCAGAACAAGTAGAACACTCATCATAGCGTCATCGGTAGTTCTGCAAGAAAATGTAAAAGAGGATGAGAAACTATCCCATGGAGTAAAGCAACATGGCTCCATGTGAAATTTTGGATGGCTTCGCCAGTTCGACAGCTTTTTACAACCCAACGTAGTTTTTCTAGAAGGTTCGATCAGACTATTTGTCGGGAAAATTTCAACTCACATGGTTACACACCAGCCGATTTGATTGGTCAAACAATGTTCGCTTAGGTGTTATGTTTAGAGGCACAAAGGGTCATTCAGTAGAAATATCTCGCCAAATATGCGTCATGGAAGTAGGCAGAGATGCAAGATCGAATTCTAAAGAAGGTAATACAAGAGTTCTATCGTCAGTAAATCTCGACACGAAATTGACAAGCTTAATTTCCCTTGGGGCGGTGTTTATGTACTTTCAAACTCAAGAAAAAGGACAAAAGTCATCAAGAACCTTGAATAAATTGTTATAAAAGAACCACTGATTCCCATGTCAAAAAGATCTATCACCAGAGAAAAGGGTGCATCTGCTATCGAGTGAGTTAATAAAGTGGTCTTGAATATTTTTTCTTTAATCTCGTTAAATGACTACAATTCTTCTGATGTTAAAAGAATGTTCTTGCTATTCCTTTTCCGATTACATAAAAATTCAGTTAACAGATAAGTCATTCACCATAGTGCGGAATAAAACATCTGTAGAAATTCATAAAGCCAAAGAATTCAAATAATTTTCGTAAGGACGTGGGAGCCAGAAACTGCGCAATTACATCTGTACATTTGGCAGTAAATCAAAGAAAAACACGTTTCATACAAGATTCTTTTAGTCCCTTCATTCTTTGTAGTATCTGTAAAGCCCTTTTATCTCTCAAAGTTTCACAATGTTAAAATTGTCTTCTAACCACATATAATTCATGCATAATCATATTTAACTGCTGACATACTCCTTAAACCACCCTTACCATTTAAGTAACATATTAGATATTGTAGTCTTGTGACATCTAAACTTTTATGAATTTATTGGCTAATCTTCCACAATCACATCATACAAATAAAATAAAATGTCAGCCTCAAAATAAAGAGCAGACCGTTCCCAAAACTTCCAAATATCTGAAGAAATCCAGCCACCCTGTCACGTAAGGGTCATAGACGGTAACTGATCTGAACGATCACTGACTTATTCACTGGGTCCATATCTTGGGATTCAAAATTTCTCTATACGGCACTGCTATTTCACTATCTTATCAGGGACGACCAAGAGTTCATGTACTTCTAGTCGCCTAATATAGATGCAAGTGCTTGCGATTCGGAAACCTTTCTTCTGTTGATGGCCACATTTATATCTGGTGATGTAAGGTCGTTGGCTAATGAATTTACTGCTGATTGTACCACCCCCTTGGGCATGCGCCTTTGTACAGACTGCTCTGGATACGGACCAGTTGGTCAAACAAAAAGAACTGAACGAAGTCACTAACCTTAGAGAAAAACGCTGGGGGTTTCTTCAGAAACAAATCTCGCTCACTTTATTGCGGTAAATTATCACATCAAATTGAAACTTTTACCTTCTTTTTTTAGGTCTTGAACGTATCTGACTCGATTTTCAGTGTCCTCACTGGAATTTTGGGGAAGAATTACTCAAAGTTTTCCCTTATGTTTAGATAGAGAATGATTCTTGTATGTGTGGAGGATTTTGTAATATCGTGGGAACCTCGACGTTGTCACTCAACTCGCTAGAAACATCACATCCAACCACTTATAGTTCGTGATTCTCACGCGTGGAAGTCATTATAGGTCAGCTCAGCCAAGACTGACCTGGAGCTAAGCAACAGCATTAAAAACTAAAGCAAAATACAAGAGTCTAAGAAAACCAATGGTGGTTTGTGTCGTTGTGGAACCAGTTTGGTAAGTGTTCAACAAGAAGAACATCAATTTCGACGCGGTTTTATATTTTCGACAAAGTACCCTGTCCGAAACGTCAGAATTTTGCTTTTGTGGCTTCTAAACTTTTTCAATATTTTGAAGTTTAAGCGGAATACTACTATCTAATATGGTAGCTATTATAAGTAGTCGCTGTTGCATGTATTGGGGATTTTTGCTTCGGTTGTAACCAACATTCTATCAGTAACATATAAATTTGAACATAAACCATGATGATTTTTCTTTATTTTACCTCGACACACGCTCTTTGGTTATTTATTTCCGGCCTTTATTTCACCTGTATCTTTTGACAGTTCCAGTATACAGTTTCAGTTGATCTTTGCAATATATCTGACCTGCCTTGTGTGTGTGCGTGTATATATATATATATATATATATATATATATATATATATATATATATATATATATATATATATATATATATATATATATATATGGGGGGGGGGGTGAGAGAGGGAGAGATAGAGACAGACAGAATACTATAAAATGTTAAAATTAATCTTCATGAAAAACAAGTATGCCATAATCGCATGTGAATGTGCATATACAGCGTAAATATCATCTAGCTATGTCTACTGTTAATGTCATCTATATTTAGAAATGACATCACAAAACGCACATTTGTGTTTAAAGTTATTTGTCATGACATTTGGCACTTAGCGACGAGGTGGCCGAGTGGTTAAGGCGATGGACTGCTAATCCATTGGGGTCTCCCCGCGTGAGTTCGAATCTCATCCTCGTCGACGGTATTTATTTTATGTTTTTCGTGTATTATATTCCTTTAAATATACTGTTTCATGTTACTTTATTTCAGTAGCTTAAATT
The DNA here is from genome assembly GCF_006345805.1 of Octopus sinensis. Taxonomy (NCBI): domain Eukaryota; kingdom Metazoa; phylum Mollusca; class Cephalopoda; order Octopoda; family Octopodidae; genus Octopus; species Octopus sinensis. The sequence continues at coordinate 93,031,401 of NC_042997.1, read as the reverse complement.
TCCATTTGCATTGACTGCGGTTTAAGTTACACGAAGTATTCTAACTTGATATATTTGATACACTATGTTGTCGCCTTGGTAGTCGTAGTATTTTGTAGCAGCAGCAGCGGTAGCTAATGTTGTTTTGGTTCTTGCTATTGCTGCGGCCGTTAGCTAAGATTTGAGGTATAAAGGATTATGAGATACAAGGTTTGAACTGGCGAAACTGCAGAAATAATAAGACGTGGAGAAGCAATTGTACTGAGTGAGATTAGACTGTAGTCAAATGCAATTTCACTAGAAGTTAAACCAACACAATGTTTAACCACATGTCTCTGACATGCACAGTGACGTTGTGTGTTCCACATGTGGGGAGCCCTTGAATTTGTCCGCGCTCTCGGCGAAGCCCCCGAGCCTATGCTGGCTTATGCAGTACACTCATAAGTGGTACTCCGATAAAAGCGTCACCCTGAGTGGACCATCCCCTCGCCTCCTGGCTATAATACTACGTAGGCGTAGGAGCAAAAGCCTTTCAGCCGTGAATATCTTTTTCCCACCAGGTACCAGGTACCCGTTCCAAAATGCGGTCTCTGCTTTATTTCTGACTTACAAGCTGTAGTTTCAAAGGTGGGCCACGGGATTTACTTGTCTTGTAAACTGAATTGTAAGCAAGTGGAGTCATTAGAGCGTAGGGCAAACTTCGTTGCGGCATT